>NC_088241.1:20268748-20528748 GCF_036934945.1 Oncorhynchus masou masou | reverse complement strand
AGCCATTGTTATTTACTCATTGTAAGACGCTCTGTGTTGGTAAGAGGGTCTGTTTTGCAGGCTACCGGAAATATTAAATTATAGTTGAGATGTGCATTGTTAATCCCAAATATCACATTTGATATACACTAAGCAGCTATCCTTTTACTTGCATTGTAGGGGTCACAGATAGCCCAACTTGAAAATATCTCACATATGTTATACGGTGGGTTCTGCATTGCTATACCCATAGAGAGGTGTGTTGTTGCTTTTCATAGGTCTCTCTATAAGTCTCATTTGGGCCATTGAGCCCAGTATTAGACCTGCGTGGCTACTCCTGCTTCCTATCTATATTAGAGTCTATGATGATAGTGCCTGAGGGGGACGTGATGGGCGGCAGGTGAGAAGCCACAGAGGCCGAGGCGCTCCTAAAGCTTCTGGGAAGCCAACAGCGCCTGGGGAGAGGAAAGGGCGTTTTCGGAGGCTTGGATGATTGGCATCTTTTATAGGATTAGTGTCTCCTTGATATTCAGGAGGGTAATCCTGGGGAGAGAAAGGTTAATAAACAGAGAATTTGGGGGAGAGAATGAACCCTACCTCAGAACAGGGCTCAAAGAGAGAAAGAAGAGGGGGGGGGGAATCTTGAAAAAAACGGCGCCTTTGTTCTGGGTCTTGTCAAACATTTAGTTCATTCTTTTGTGGTGGGGAGTCATGCTTTGTGTGTTTGGCCTACAAATGCCCTGAAGAGACTCCGACTCCAAGAGAGGGGCGGGGGGCCCGAGAGAAAAGAGACTTTATTCACCACTGTGACTATTGTTATTGTTCCCAGTGGAATATCATTTGACTGCACTCAGATGGAGTTTGAGTGTAATGCCCCCAGTAGAGGAAAAGTAGATGGGGTCTCACTAAAAAGTTTGACTCCCGTCCACCCCCTTCTCCTCATCACCACCCTCTCTGAGAGTGCCGGCTCAGTGACTGGGAGCGAACTTAACCCCAGGCACCTCTGAAACTACGGCAACAAAAGAGGCCCCCCTCGCCTCTCTGCCCCCTCCCTGACAGAGCAGCTGTCCTGTTGCATAGCAGCAAATAACCATCAAATGCCATCTTTGTGAGCCTGGGCTCTGCTCTGAGGCTGCCAGCGGCTGAGGTAGCGGGTATGGTCTATTGGTGTGTATGTGTGCGTGTGTGTGTGCAGGCGTGCGGACATGTGTGCGTGTGTGTGGGGAGGGGTGGGGACGCTTAACCCAATTTTGTGGAATTGACTGTAATTAGTTTTAGATGTTTGGGGGGGGAGAAGCAAGATATTAGCCACAATCAGCTAGGAAACAAGAAAAGGGTGAGTGTACGGTGTCTTAGTTAGTTTATGTGTGTGTGTGTGCAATATGCTTGCAGGCCATGGCAGGTTTTACCAACGTGTCATTTTCATGCGTCTCTCTCCCATGACGGAAAGTGGAGTAGATAGTTGGGGCAGATAACGGCCCTGTGTGACTTCCTGGGGACACTGATAAGCTCCTGTGCTGTAGATGGCTATCACTTAAAGGGCCCAGGGCAGTCAGACGGCAGCATCCTGGTGCCACACAGTACCCACCACTACCTGTTGATGGCTGCTGGCTGGCAGAGGCTTCGTGGGCACGAGGTGGTGGTGGTTATCTGCACGGCTTGGCAAGTGTGTGTACCGTGTCTGTGCGTGTGTGTGTGTGTGTGTGTGTGTGTGTGTGTGTGTGTGTGTGTGTGTGTGTGTGTGTGTGTGTGTGTGTGTGTGTGTGTGTGCGTGTGTGTTTGTGCCCCAGTGAGAGGTGTGAAGTATGGAGGGAGATGCCTGATTAATGAGGACTGTTTATTAGAACATCTGTGTCAAAGATGAACACAGGAAGTGTGTCTTGGGTGGGCCCTGCTATAGCTGGCTCCGCCTAGCCCAGATACTGTAAATATAGCATGCTACGCCCAAGGAATAGCTCCCATTATGCCACAATACTGACTACACTGTACTCACCAAAATAGTGCCTTCATATGGACTTGGTTCGGCTGATATACTGTACTGTATGTGCCATTTTTCTGTTAACACTACTGAAGATACCAATTGTCAGATCCTCAATAACTCATCCTCAATGATCATTCCACAATTCACCGGGATTGTAATGTATGCCGGTTGTGTAGTGGTGTTGAGGTCAGGAGTTCAGCTTCAGGTCCATAGTGATCCACAGCAGCAGACTCAATCCTCCCTCGTCTTCCATCTCCGGTGAGGAGGAGTGGGAGATGTGGCTCTGCTGCCAGCGCCGTGTGTGTTGTTCACTGAAGTGCTGTTGTGCCAGAAGGTTTCCCTCCCGTCCCCAAGTGCTCATATTAAAGATATGATAAAGATGGCATACCTGTAATTTGAAAACAGATGGTTTCATCTTTTGAATATTTATAACAATCAAAACAATTTCTCCTGCTATTCACCCGCAGGCCAGGAAGGTGTTAAAACATTTAATGAAAAGAAGACTGCGCCTTGTTTGCGAGGAATGCGTTCGAAAATAAATAGGGAAGAGTAGAGTCAATTGTGGAGAAGGCGAGAGGGCACAGATATAAAAGCCTTATGTCTCTTGAAGATGTTTTTTAACATATTGTGGAGAGCGAGAGAAAAAACAAAAGGTTCATCTGTTTACATTGCCTGATTTCCAGATGCTAACTTTTAATAGTCTGTTTGTTATTTTACTTTTTGAAAGCAAACTGCTCTTTACTGTAGTACTTCACCCTGCATATCAACAAGGCTGCTAATTCAGTGAAGCTCACTATTTGCCTTCCTCCCAGAAAGGTTCTCTCAAACTCCGTGGCATTTGCTATAAAGGGACACACCTCTTATATTTCATTTTGATTTGTTTTACATTTGGAAAGACAAGACCAAGATTTGTGCATGACTGATAAAACATGGTCTTTGCTAGAATATTGTTGTTTGTGCACCGAAATGTTTTATTCATTTTGACAAGAAAACACAGTATCAGTGCATGTCACACCAGCGTTAATATATGTCCTCGTGCCGCACATTGCGGATCCTGAAGGTTTTCTCTCTCTTTACCAATCTCTCTCTTTCAGAGTATGATCTCCTCCATTGTGAACAGCACTTACTATGCAAATGTGTCGGCGGCGAAGTGTCAGGAATTTGGGCGCTGGTATAAACATTTCAAGAAGACAAAAGATATGATGGGTAAGCAAAATGTCACACTAACACTGTCTTATCAGACCCTCCAATCACCATTCCAATATGTCTGCCCCATGGTCCCCCCCTCTTCCTGGTACATTAAACATATTTTAATCACATCATCTAATGATGGCTCTTCTCAGATATTTCCCTGTACACTGCTCAGGTGCACAATGTTTTCACCGTTTTTCCTGAATCCATTCAGAGTAATCTATTATTGCTTATCAGATGTAGTTTAGTATTCGGTAATGGCTGTCAAAATCACAGACTAAATTGAGGTCTGCGACCTTTGTTTATGAATACTGTTTCAGTTACCTACAAATGACATGCAGTAAGGATGATTTTCCTGGCCATCATCTGGTTTGAAATCAATCTGTTTTTCCTTGTCAAAGTAGAACAAGGCTGGCTTTGTATTTTAGATAACTCGGTTAGTCCTCCTTGTCCCTGTTTGGAAATTAGGTCACATAATTCAGATACTGTCTATTTTATGTGTTTTGGTCATGAAATACTATACCAGTCATATTAATAGAGTTTAATATACAGTCATTTAGAGTATTGGTTTCAACCTACTGTGTAGAAATCCAGCTTCCTATACAAGCTAGTGCTCATGTTGATTACATTCAAGATTAGTGGCGGTCGGTGCTGTTTAAGATTAAGGAGGAAGATTTATTTTTTATGAGCATGGCATTATTTCTATTACAGCATATTGTATGACTGTCATTCATATTCCATTAACCCAGCTCAATGTAACATCAATGTGATACTTTCATTTTCCCTGTACCCATCATGAGTTTGCTACAACCTAACCTACGAATAAACATTTATAACTTGGGGGAACTGGTCGAGAGACAAATGGGAGTAATCAAGATGAAAGACAGTGACACATTCAATACCTTCTTGCACACTCATGCTTGCATCTAGTTGATCTAGGGTGTAATCATTAGTTCAAACAGTTCCAAATGAGAGTTTCTATTGGACAAATTCAGGTAGAAGAAATTAATTTCTTCAAATTTGGACAAATATTTTCTTTCTCTCGTTTTCAGTAAACTACTCACCACATTTTATGCACTACACAGCTAGCGAACTGTAGCTTATTCTTTCAGTACTAGATTCAATCTCTGATCTTTTGATTAATTGGACAACATGTCAGTTAATGCTGCAAGAGGTGTGATAGGTACATCCTCCGGAACTCGTAATAATTACTGTGTAAGTCCATGGAAGGGGATGAGAACCATGAGCCTCCTAAGTCCTGTATTTCAGTCAATGTACCCAGAGGAGGACGGAATCTAGCTGTCCTCTGGCTACACCATGGTGCTTCCCCAGAGATTGCTGTTTGAGGCTACTGTAAACCTTCATTACGAAACAGTGTATTTTAATCAGTTATTTGGTGATGTGACTATATTAAGTAGAGTTTTATCTAAAAATAAATAATAACTTTTTAAATGTTTCACAATTGACATTTTTATGAAATTCACTGAGTAGGGTGGTCCTCCTCTGAGGAATCTTCACTGGTCAAGATATAAGACCAGAATGTTTTCATGGTTTTGCAAGTGCACACTGTTCTGATCATATCGTACTCCATTTGTCTGGACACATAACACCACAACGTGGACACATAACACCACTGGCCCCTTACCCATCCTCTTGTGTACACACACACATTTTACCTAACAGTCTTTATATGGTTTATGGAAGAGTACATAAAGAATGTAGGATCTCAAGTAACAGCGATGTTGAAACTACACATTTAGACAAGTCCTGTGTGTATTTAGAATGTGATATTTATGTGTACATGGGATATGAGGTGAAGCATAGTGGGTATCAACGCTGTGGCATCCCTTATGTCCACATTAACCCTTTCTTCCCCTGGTCATGTATCATGCAGATTGTATGGGGCGTTAAACCTCTCTTTCTCTCTCTTCACCTGTGCACTGTGTCTTGTCCTCTCTCTCTCTCTCTCTGTGTGTGTGTGTGTGTGTGTTTTGCGGTCTTGCCCACACGTCTGTGCAGGCATGCGCCAACCCTCGCAGCTGGAGGGCTACCTGGGGACGTGTGTCCTCCACGACAGCCCACGTGGCAACACACTAGGTACGTCACGTGGCCACACACACACACCATCTGTGGGCACACACACTGCACTGTGTCCCTACCCAGTCCCTGCGAAAGCCGGCACCCCTCAGGTGGCTGTTTGTCGCCCGCAGCGACACTCTCAACCTTAATATTCATAAAAGGATGCCTACTATGCGTGCCCATTGAGTGGCAGCATGGCATAGAGGGCACTGTTGAAAGGGAGCATGCTAGTCTTTCCTTTGTGCTTCAGTGCCACTGTAGTTTCATAAACATACACTCAGTCTACCACATGGGCAGTGTAGTTATCTTGCCTTACATCGAGACACTGTCTGTAATTGAAAATGCGTCTGGTTAAACACATTGAATAGTCCTGGTCGACAGTCTCTGCTGTCAGAGCTGCCTCTATGGAACCCGGCAAAGTGGTCTCCACTCTGTTGAAGTGTGATAGCAGTTCAGGGCAGTCCCCCTATCCAGCAGGAGAAAGAGTTCCATGGGGTTTGGACCCCCCTTACTCTCTCTCTCCCCCTCTCTCTCCCTCGCTCTCTTTCTCTCTCTCCCCCTCTCTCCATCCCTCTCTCAACCCACATCCCATTCCCATTGTGTGTTTAATCCGGGACTCTTTTGTGGCTGGATTCCACACAAGGACTCCCGCATCTGTGGCTGCCTTTTCTCCAGGGCCTGCCGTGCTTTTCTGACACCCCTTTTTATTTTTTATTTTCATGGAAATGCTGATTGTGTGTGTGTGTGTGTGTGTGTGTGTGTGTGTGTGTGTGTGTGTGTGTGTGTGTGTGTGTGTGTGTGTGTGTGTGTGTGTGTGTGTGTGTGTGTGTGTGTGTGTGTGTGTGTGTGTGTGTGTGTGTGTGTGTGTGTGTGTGTGTGTGTGTGTGTGTGTGTGTGTGTGTGTGTGTGTGTGTGTGTGTGTGTGTGTGTGTGTGTGTGTGTGTGTTGTGTTTGTGCGTTCAGTATGTGTGTGCGTGTGTGTGTGTGTGTGTGTGTGTGTGTGTATTTGTGAGCATGCCCCCCAGCAATGTGTGTGAGCACAGAGTAGAGACAAGAGCGAAACATCACAGCCAGGGAATGCCGAGGATTATGGGAGAGATGTAATTATTACCCCCCTTTTTTTCTTAATAATTTGTTTTGACAAATACTGAAAAGAACAGTTTTGGCTGGTTGTTGTGTTTCCTGACAGTTAACAAAACATGCTGCTATACTTGGGATTATTGTGTGGATTTTTGGAACCCTTCCAGGCACTCAATCTTTTATCTCTCGCTGAAATATGGAGTTTGTGGAAGATTTTCTCTTCCTAACACCAATTTGTGCTTCTCAGAAATATGATTTATATGATTCAATATGATTTTTGGCCCCACGTTGGCAGTTGCACACATCTAGGTGTAAATGGTATGGATTATTTAAGAGACACTATTCTGAGTTCAGTGCATGTAAATGTTTAAATCTATATGAATTCTTTAGATAGAAAACCTCAGCAGATTCAAGCAGATCCAGTCTGACGAAACCTCACATTCACTCATAGTCACTTTGATATCCTCTTAGATTTTGTAAATTATTATTTTCATCCACAGACGTGTAATTTAGACAGAGCTCAAAATACTCACAAGCTGCCATTATGGACTTAAATATTCCCAAAATGAGAGACACCATAAATAGTACATTCATTTTTCCTTAGGCCCGAGGAAGAGGTCATGTCTAGGATGCTCCTTACAAGGTAGAGATCCTCTTCCTCTCTCTCTCTCTTCTCTCTCTCTTTCTCCCTTCCCTGGGGTTATATTTAGGCCGTCCTCAAAAATATCATATTGGCTAGCTTCCGTATCTTGTTTTAGAATTAGGGACATAAAGAGCGATTCAGGGATTATCTGTCTCACAGTGTGCGCAGACATACACACACACAAACATACATACACACACACACTTGTTTTTATTGCTCACATGATTGGGCCATATAAACTAACTTTATAAACTAATTCTGGGAGTTGCCAAGGCTCTGGGGGCTGTCTGCAGGTCGCCCACTGAGGCCCTTTGTCTGGGGCCTGAATTTAGGGTGAGGCTTTTAAGACAGGCAAGTGTCTGGACAGCTATGTCTTTTCACAGAGACACAGGTTTGTTCAGAGGCTGTAAAGTTTTGTTGCTCAGAGATTTGGCCTGATGCACTGTTTTCAATTTCAAAGTCTGTTTTACTCATCTGAGTGGGTTGGACAGTGTGCATTGGTACATTCTGTCTGGGCATTTTCTGCTGTACTCTTCAGCCAGTATTCTAAGTGTTTAAATTGACCCTCTCTCTCCTCTCTTTCCCCTCCTCTAGCAGACATGGACGGCCTGTCCGACCACTCCCCTCCGGGCCCCAACCACAACCATCTGACCTTCTCCCAGCAGCCCATCCCGGGCAGCACGGCCGAGCAGCCCCCCTCCTCCCCGGTTCTCCCCCTGCCCCCTCCGTCCCACAGTGGGGGCCAGACGCCCGGCCGCCCGGCTCAGCTCCCCCCTGGCCTGCATCACCCTGGCCTGGTGTCCACCCCTATTAGCCCCCAGCTGGTGAACCAGCAGCTAGTCATGGCCCAGATTCTCAACCAGCAGTATGCCGTCAACCGGCTCCTGGCACAGCAGTCGCTGTCGCAGCAGTACCTCAACCACCCACCGGTCAACCGAAACTCCCTGACCAAGCCACTGGAGCCCCAGGTAGCCAGCAACACCGAGGTGTCCATGGAGATATACCAGTGGGTGAGGGACGAGCTGAAGAGGGCCGGCATCTCCCAAGCCGTGTTCGCCCGCGTGGCTTTCAACAGGACCCAGGTGAGGAGGGTCAGAATTTAACTCCGACTTTTGCATAAATCACCCATTGATGCCAATAGGAGATTTGGGGAAAGATCGCAACATCTCAAGATAGAATTATGTGCTAATAGGACTGGAAATGAAAGCACTGCGACAAAGAGCTCTGACACATCTGTCACAAGGACAGAATTGTTTTGAGTTGTTGTGCCGCATTCTTTCTTGTCGGCAAACAGTTCATCTTACAACAACCTAGCACCACAACAACAAGAATTTAAAAGCTATAGTACACCTGGCAAGCCGCAACGTCAGAGCACCAGGCGCGGTCACGGCTTGCGCTCCCTCTGCTAAGACCCGTGATTTCACTTCACAGGCAGGCAGCGCAGCAGGGCCCTGACAGAGATAATGTCTTAAGATGTTCTGCATATTTTGGGGGGAGGTGGCAGCAAACCTCATTACTCCTCCGCCACTTTGAAGTTGTGTGCGAAACCTCTTGATAAGAATCTATTAGAATCGGTGCGTACCGATGCTCTCTCCACAAATACAGTTAAGTGGATAGCAAGCAGACAGTGGTGTTTTTGTGCAAATTGACAAGCCTCTCCTTTCAGCCTTTAACTCTCCGGTATGAAGAAATAGTCATGTGCCTTTTGAGAGCCTCCTCTTGTATTATTTATTGTGTGTTAGTGTTTTTCTCTTCCTGTTTCTGCCGAGGGTGTTAATAAGGCTGCGTGTGGTGTCTACGCGGGGCGGGGCGGGTTGGACGAACCGGGGCTCGCCGCCCCTTTTTTCTAGAAGCGGCCGATTGACTGGGGAGATGGCCGGGTGTAATAAACATGCAAGCATACACACACACAATTGCACAACACACAGACACGCGTATACGCAAACACATAAGACACACACACATGCGCACACACACACATATTCTCGCACAATCTTCAGAATACCTGTGACATGCACTCAATGTCAGTACGAAAGCTTGTCTCCCCGTTCAGAGTTGATACCTGTATCTAGTTATACATTCTTGGCTCCGTCATAAAGTGAATCTATTCCAATGTCCGCCAGTGTTTCATTAAGTCACAAGCACAGTGTGTTTTCTTAAACCACCGTACCATTAGTTAAACAGCGGAGCCACTGGTTCCAGCTCCGGTAGTTGGTGTAATTATCAACAGAACTGACCTCAAGATGTTTATTACAAAATCATTTTGTTTATTTCCAAATCACACACCTATTGAAGAAGAGAAGCTGAAAATGGATCACTCAGTGTGTGTCCAAGGGCGGATGAAAAGCCTCAGTTAAACAGTCCTGATAATACAGTGATTCCCGTAATGACAGGATTCATAGCTATTGA
Source organism: Oncorhynchus masou masou (assembly GCF_036934945.1). Classification (NCBI taxonomy): domain Eukaryota; kingdom Metazoa; phylum Chordata; class Actinopteri; order Salmoniformes; family Salmonidae; genus Oncorhynchus; species Oncorhynchus masou. Next base: position 20,519,386 of record NC_088241.1, on the reverse strand, counting down.
AAAGGAACAGTGGATACACTGATTGCTACGCTGATACTCACTGAGTCGATGTGATGTAGTAGTTACATCATCCTCTGGGTCTGGGAGAGTTTACTAGTAGAAATAGAATGTTCACAACGGACATGAAGTCAATGTATGAGTCTTCTCAGGGCTTACAAATAGGGCATCTCTCCCTCGCTCTCTCTCCCTCTCGCTCCCTCTCCCACTCTTCCTCCCAGGGCCTGCTGTCTGAGATCCTGCGTAAAGAGGAGGATCCTAAGACGGCCAGCCAGTCTCTGCTGGTCAACCTGCGGGCCATGCAGAACTTCCTGCAGCTGCCCGAGGCCGAGCGAGACCGTATCTACCAGGACGAGAGGGAAAGGAGCCTGACGGCTGCCTCGGCCATGGGGCCTGCGCCACTCATCAGCACCCCGCCCACCCGGCCAGTGCAGGTATGGAACGAACAGGCAAGCATGCACACAGACAGAGCAGCGTGCACACACACACACACACACACACTCACACACACTCACACAAACGCATTTATTTTGACCTTAAGTTGTACAGCAAGTGCCACTACCCACCCCACTCTTAAAATAGGAAGCAACTCAATGACGACACGTTCTGTGGAGGAGCAAATCTCCCCCAGTCTGTCAGTCAGTCAGTTCCTCCATCAACTGCCTGACCACCAGCTCTCCACTGTCTCTCCCACAATCAAAGTCCTTTATTGGACAGGTATGTGGCAACTTTTCCACTTAAGCACATTTTGAGTGCGGTCGAGTGTGTCTGGGGTGGAGAGGGCCAGACAAAGGCCCCCTCTGTCCAGCCTGGGACTGAAGACTGCCTTTTATTTGGGAGAGAAATGTCCCTGTGCCACCCATTGGCCAAACAGGGAGGCCCCTTTGACTACATGGCCAGATCGCAGTGGCCGTCCTTACAAAACTGGAAGGAAAGGGAAGAATCAGACTCTGAACCAGTGGTTTTAAACTAGGAAAAGGCCACTTTACAGTTCACAGGTCTTCCTCAACAGTCAGTTGGCTGTGAAAGCTGGACATGGAAAAAGGGAGAGAAATCCAATAGAGAGAGTTAGAGAGAGAGACAGACACAGAGAGGGAGACAGAGTGATAGAGAGAGAAAGCGAGAGAGTGAGCGAGAGAGAGCTGTCCCTCGTACAATGACACATTGACCAGACTCAACCATGTTTCTGCTATCAGACATACCTCTGTTCAGGCCCTAATTCTGTTTACTTCAGTATCGTCCATTTCAAACGTGTGGATCAGGAGGTGCACACACCTTTCTGGATTGAATAATTGTGTTAGTCAAATTCCAGGGCTGGGATTTCAGTTTTTGTAGTTGTAGAGGTGGGCTTGTATACTAAATGCATAATTTTACAGGGCAGTACAGGACACACAGATCTTTTCGCTTCATTATAACTGGCTTATTCTCGATAGGTCACATCTAAATTCCCACCATTTACTATACAGTTATTTACTTCTTGCTGAACATGAAACGTCATAGTAGCATATGATCATTAGCTCTAATATGCATTCTTCTATTCTTCCCTTCACCTATGACTGAGTCCTACTGTATCATAGTATGCTTTGGCCTGGACATATGCCAGACTCCCACTGACAGCCCCTATAACGTATAAAGTAATGCGTTGGGAGATTTAGCCACATAAATCAGTCAGGGTAGCAATTGAGCAGACAGGGAGGCTTTTATAGGCCTCCTAAAAAATTATGCGGAGGTATGTTTCTCATGTGTGCCCATGGGTGGCTCCAGTGCCCTCACCAGTCTCTGCATGTCCCAAGCTTAACAATTAGAGCTACTGAGGAAATTGTTGGTAGTCAGTACACACACTGACACCCCCCGCCTACTGAGTCATAAATGGTTAAAAGATGCCCAGGAATCTTAAAACATTCCAGTTTACCACAAATTTGGGGTCCATTATCCTTTCATAACCACCAAAATGGCTCCTCTGTTAGATGTTTAGACATATACATTAAAAATGTTTTTGCGATTTTTACAGATTGTTTTGGGCAAGTTTGTAACTGACAAGATTAATACTTGAGTAATTTAATTATTGCCTACACGTAAAAAAAAAATAATAATAATATATATATATATAAAAGGGTTTCCTCCAGAATGCTGTTGATTCAATTCCATGTATCTCTCTGCAATCTGATTTCTGATCAGTTTATCTTCATCAATGACACTGCAGTGTACTAAAGTTGTCATTGCACATGAACTATACCACCTTTGTGTTGATACAGACTAACAATTTTTTGTTGTGTGTGTGTGCGTGTGTGTGCGTGTGTGTGTGTTTGTCTGTGCTAATGTGTGTTCATGTGTTGTTAAATCCCCTTTCTAAGGGTGGGACTAAACAAACATGTCTCTGTTGCCCCAGCAGCCCAGGAGAGAAGACTGTAACAACGTCAGACCTGAGGACTGGAACCCCAGAATCCCTGTGGGCATCTCTCCTGTAAGAAAACACAACAATGAACCACCTCTTTGTAACACTTTCACCGTTACTGTACTGTATCAATAACATTGCGATTCATGGTTATCGTAATAATGTATGTTGTGGCATTTTATGTATATTGTAGCATGATTTGCTCATAACAGTTTTAGAATTTAGAAGTTTAGTAGAAATACTTATTCATGAGTAATTCAGATACTAAAAATGTATTTATTAATAGTTCATCAATTGTTTGTTAATGCTTAAAAGTTATTATCAAGCGTCACCAATATGTTATATTATATTTGTTAAGGGAAGTTAATTAGACAAATTATGAGTTGTATGAAACCATTTAAAGTGAAATTGTCTCCCATGTTTTAAACCTAGTTCTCTTTCCTCCCTTTATCTACCTGGACAGATCCCCGAATCCAGAAAACACGGCAGCATCACCTTGTTTTCCAACCCTTTTGCTGACACCCCTTATCCTGCCCAGGTGAAGGCCTCTCCGCTCCCCAGCGAGTGGAACGGCAAGACGGAGAGCTGCATCCTCAACATCAACTCCTCCATCTATGACGAAATCCAGCAGGAGATGAAGAGGGCCAAGGTTTCCCAGGCTCTGTTTGCCAAGGTGGCCGCCTCCAAGAGTCAGGTACAGACCCATACGTTGACTTAGACTCTGTTTGCCAAGGTGGCCGCCTCAAAGAGTCAGGTACAGACCCATACGTTGACTTAGACTCTGTTTGCCAAGGTGGCCGCCTCAAAGAGTCAGGTACAGACCCATACGTTGACTTAGACTCTGTTTGCCAAGGTGGCTGCCCCCAAGAGTCAGGTACAGACCCATACGTTGACTTAGACTCCGTTTGCCAAGGTGGCCGCCTCCAAGAGTCAGGTACAGACCCATACGTTGACTTAGACTCTGTTTGCCAAGGAGGAAGCCTCCAAGAGTCAGGTACAGACCCATATGTTGACTTAGACTCTGTTTGCCTAGGTGGCTTTCTCCAAGAGTCAGGTACAGACCCATACGTTGACTTAGACTCTGTTTGCCAAGGTGGCCGCCTCCAAGAGTCAGGTACAGACCCATACGTTGACTTAGACTCTGTTTGCCAAGGTGGCTGCCCCCAAGAGTCAGGTACAGACCCATACGTTGACTTAGACTCTGTTTGCCAAGGTGGCCGCCTCCAAGAGTCAGGTACAGACCCATACGTTGACTTAGACTCTGTTTGCCAAGGTGGCTGCCCCCAAGAGTCAGGTACAGACCAATACGTTGACTTAGACTCTGTTTGCCAAGGTGGCCGTCTCCAAGAGTCAGGTACAGACCCATACGTTGACTTAGACTCTGTTTGCCAAGGTGGCCGCCTCCAAGAGTCAGGTACAGACCCATACGTTGACTTAGACTCTGTTTGCCAAGGTGGCCGCCTCCAAGAGTCAGGTACAGACCCATACGTTGACTTAGACTCTGTTTGCCAAGGTGGCCGCCTCCAAGAGTCAGGTACAGACCCATACGTTGACTTAGACTCTGTTTGCCAAGGTGGCCACCTCCAAGAGTCAGGTACAGACCCATACGTTGACTTAGACTCTGTTTGCCAAGGTGGCCGCCTCCAAGAGTCAGGTACAGACCCATATGTTGACTTAGACTCTGGATGCCATTTTTGTACACACAACATACAGTTCTAGGCCACAGACCACTAAGAGCACAATTTGATACAGACACACAGACCTGCAGAACAACACCACATGCAATAAGTATTGTTTCCCGCTTTGCCACGCAGTTGAAGAGGGTTAACAAAGAAACTCATTTTGGGAGAAATTGGCGCTAAAGATTGAAAGAAAATGTTGAACAAAAGAATGTCTCTGGCTATAATATTGGGAACGTATGTTATTAAACTATTAGTTACAGTTCTGTGGATGTTCCAGCTTCAAATATAATGCACACATGAATATTTACAGAGCTAATATTTTCATTTCGTGCCTGAACTTGTCGTGGAGACATTTTGTCTCCTTTCCAGTGTAGTTGATGAAACATTAGAAAACAAAATAATAAAACACGATATAAAACCAGATCTGGAGACATTCACCAGTTAAGGGGTTCAAAAACTGAAATGCCACATTGTGCAACTCTCCTCTCTTCTCCGACTGGTGATTTATCGCCATAATGACATGTCTCCTTTATTGTGGGTTTAGCGAACAGCAGACAGTGTTTCAACACAAAACAAACCTGTTTATATTAGCTGTGCTCTGAATGACTCTGAGCTAAAGCGGAGCCTGTTATCTCGCCCAGGGAACAACCCACTCATTGAATACTGGTTTGTGTGAGCAAAATTACCATCAGTTTAACTCTTATTAAAACTAATTAAAGAAATGCGGAGCAAGCCGTTATTATTAAAGGTTTGATATATTGGTGGAGCACAGTTGAAAATGTTTCCACAATTGTTACTTGATGAAGAAGAAGAAAATAGATTAAACAGGGGCCAAATTATCTGGAAATATCTGTTTTTTTTTTGCTGATTGGCATGATTATAGGGGCAGATATCTTTGTTTTACCAAATTGCAGTTTGATGCACAAACCATTGTTTTTGTTCAGGAGTTCAAAGTCTTTTTGGAAGAGAAGAGAGAAGAGGGGGAGAAAAAATATCTCTTCTCAGATTATTGTTTGTGAGTGAACAGGTTTCCACTGTGTTTCCTCACACCCTCTTTCTCTCTCTCACTCTCTCTCTCTCTCTCTCTCTCTCTCTCTCTCTCTCTTCTCTCTCTCCTCCCGCTCACTCTCTTCTCTCTCTCCTCCCTGTCTCCCTTCTCCTCCATTCATGGCGATGGAGGCGGAGGGTGTGAATGTGAATTGAGCAGCAGATAAGAAGTGTGCTAATTATGCCTGTGAAAGGGGGCCTGGGAGAGCACTTATCACTGGCTCCATCTCGTAATGGGCGCTCCCCGGGCAGCTGGTGCCCCTCCTGGCCCCCACCACCACCAGGGGCAGTGGCGGCTCAACTTCGCACCAGGCCCAGACTCAGAACCAGAGATCCAGGCCCAGGCTCTGCACTTTAGCACAGTGGGGGCTGCTGGTGCTGGGGTTGGAGGGCGAGGGAGTGAGGAGCTGGTGGTGGTGGATGGTGTTGGGGGACGGGTCCATCCATTGGGGCCCAGACTGGCAGGAGGAACGGGGGTTTGGGGGCGGGGGAGGCTCAGTCTCAATATGGAGGCTGGCACATGCGTGTCTGATTGGTGTGCCGTACCCCCACTGCCATCCCGGCACAGTGCAGGAATTCTCGGTGGTCGCACGCTCGCATGTATGCAGCCCACCACCCTGGAAGAGCTGGCGAATGTTGGGGGGTTGAAGGACAGGAGAGCTTGGCTCAGACAGCTATTGTGTGTGTCTGTGTGTGCGTTTGCCTCGTCTAGCCCTGCCCCTGTGAAAGATAGATAGAGCGAGGAGAGGAGGGGAAAGGAGGAGTGCGGAGAAGAGGGGAGGAGATCTGAGAAGGGGAGCAGGGGGCTGTGGAGTGGGAGCGGGTGGGAGCAGTGGTGGTCCCTGAGTGTGAGAGCTTTAAGCAGGAGTTTAGAGATTGGCTTACACTCCAGTGTGTGTGTGTGTGTGTGTGTGTGTGTGTGTGTGTGTGTGTGTGTGTGTGTGTGTGTGTGTGTGTTTGTTGTGTGCATGGGTGTGTTGCATGGGGGATGGGGTTTGGAACACAGCCATCCTGTCCCCTCTCAGGGCTTGTAACCACAGCAGACCTCTCTTTCTGCCAGCCTTTAACTGGTAGGTCTCTCTCTCATATTCACAGTAGCATTTCAATCACCTTTTTAACCTCTACATTTTGGGTGCAGTGAGTAAGTACAATTGAAAATCTCCATTCTGCTGCTGGTTGACATCAAATTTAGTCATGCAGCCTACAGTATATCTTCAGACTACAGCCCATTTTGATGTATATGTACAACTATACATTACATTAAGATAGAATCCAATAACCCTTCATATTTCATTTTTTGTCAAATTTCGTTCTTCTCAAATTCAAAGTAGAGCCAACATTCAGCTGTGGGAGATGTACTGTATACTAGTTTGAGCAGGTTGTTAGAGGGTAACTATAGTATTGAGGTAGCCTTTGTTGATGATGTAGCCTATTGGTTTGAAGCCAGCCACAGGAGACAATGCCGCCAGAATCCGCAGCTAGCATTAGGAGACGCCCCTTTAGTGATAGCGTTCGAAAAGATGGAGGCTAGATTTTGATGAGAGCCATTGTCAGTGCTAACAAAGCTGCACCGGTAGAGGTGGTAGCTAGCTAGCTATCTGTTTTAGCTAGTGAAATGGAGGCTATCCATATTGGCTAGGCTAACAGAGAAGGTGTTTAGCTAGCTGTATGTTGTTGGCTGCTAAAGGAGCGGAAGCTAGCGATGGGTGGCTAGCGGTGGGAGGCTAGCCGTGGGGAGCCCCTAACATGGCTTTGGTGTCTAAACTGCCTGACACACATCCTGAGAGGGAGCTGTGATTGTCTGTATCAGAGTCCCTGCTGTCACACAACAAGCAATCCGGGAGCCCCTGCGCCACAGGGCTAGCACTCATACCCCCCAACACACACACAGAGTGACCAGTGGAATACAAAAAAGTAAAGCCACCACCAAGTGCCTATGTCTCTCTCTCCCTCTCTCTCTCTCTCTCTGTCCCTCATTCTCTCTCTCTCCCCTGGAAGAGGCTACGCTAATTAGCCAGGCTTTAATGAGACAGAATGGCACTGATCTGGTCCGCCACTGCGCCACCGGGGGGGGGGTGCCATCTGTCACCCTGCGCCCGCCTGGCACGCAGCTCTCCAGGGGGGTGGGGGAGGGACACTGAGTGCCTCGCTGGTCTGGAGTGGAAAGGTGGTGAGAGGGAGAGAGACAGAGGGGAGGAGGAGGGTGGTGGAATTACTGGACCTGCCCCCCTGCCCATAATTTCTGAAATGATTCATATCCTGGGTTAGTGGAATCTGTGTTGTTGTTTTTGACTGGGACAGCTTGAACGCTGTACATCCACCCCACTCATATGGCCCAACCACCTCCTTAATACTCAGTGCATAGACCCCTCCTGGGTACCTCTCTCTGCCGAGTCTAAGAGGCAGATGTTACAGGAGATGACATTTGGAACATAGACTCACAGAATTGAATAATATCTGATCTTCTGAAGCAGGAAGAGCCTAGGGAGAAACTGGGCATGACCACCTACACCATGATCCATGAACCTAGAGATAAAGAAATGTGAGGGTTTTATAACTTGAGTGTTTTGCCTTCATGGATAAAATGAATGGGGTGCGGTTATGGGGCTGATCCAGAGTGAAGTTATAAGTCACCTCCCAAAGTTTCACTTCAGTTTCTGTGGTGTAACGGCCAACATAACATCTCCATTGTTTGTTTACAGACTCCGGATTGTCTCCCTGCGAAGCTGAGGCAGATTAGAAATGAGAGAGCATCACCAAAAGAGAAAGAAAGGCCATGACTGTTTATTAATTAATTAATGTATTTATCCGGTTGCTTGGTTATTAGGTTGTCGGGGAAACGGTGGCAGATCCTCTATAATATTAAAGAGACAATTTTTGGAACCGGAGGCCCAGATGTCTGAATAATTAATTTAGTGTATGAATTATCTCGCAAAAGGCAGTTCCTCCTCCTCCCTCTAAAATTAGCATTTTCCTTATTGTTTAATGGACAGAAGAATTCCCACCAGCATCTATTCCACTGCCTCTCATTTCATCAGCCACCTCTAACCCCCCCTCACTGAGCATGCACATACCTCTCTACTGTACTACTCTACTGTCTGTTTCTCTCTCTCTTTCATTCACACACTCACACCCTCTTTCTCTCCTCCACTCTGCCCTTTTGCTCCCCTCCACCACACCTACTGTACCTACCTCCATCCCCACATTCCACTCCCTGACATTTTCCCCCCGCTGTCCCAAGTCTGAGGTCGCTCTCACCCTCCACGCCCCGTTGCTTCTCCTTCCCAGGCCGGGCTAACAGTGTGGGGAGAGCCTCGCTCCAGCCCCAGCCCTTTCCCACTATCTCCTCTGACAGACCACACAGGGCTTGTTCTGAGGCCCATTCTGGCTAATCTGATCAGGCAGGCAAATACGCCGGGAAAAGTGCTTTAATGATCCCCCTAATTACCTCAAGTCAATACCAACTGTATTATTAGACTCGGGGAAAATATTCCATTAGGGTGCCCCCTGTGGGAGTCCCCCCCGTGCGCACTGATGTCACGCGCCGCGCGCCCCCACGCTTGTAATTAATTTTATTTACACACGCAGGAATGCACAAGGTCGCACCTGCAGCCCGGAGCCGCCCGACTCGGCCCGCCTAATCAGATCTGTCATAATTACCATCCTGCATGCTTCTGACACACGCCGGGAAATATTTCAATTTAACTACAGCCACAAGCTCCGGCAGATGCAGTGTGGGGATGTGTTAGTCTGTGTGTGTGTGTGAGAGGGAGAGGGAGAGGTGGGAATTAAATCGGGAGACATTAGGACCTATTCGAATGCTTGTGTGCTCTCTCTCTCTCTCTCTCTCTCTCTCTCTCTCTCCCTCTCTCTCTCTCTCTCTCTCTACTTGTTTCTCTTCAGACCCTGTCTTTCTCCTCTCTCTTACTACACACATGATGCCACAAAGTAGACTTTTCATACGGTATAGCTATGACTTTCCACATCAGTTCTCATTTCATACAGAGGGTTAAGACGTCCCTCACATCTCATACATATAATTCATTGAGACCCATGATTTTGACCAAAGTTCATATTTGTAGATTTTAACAAATTTAACAGTCCCTTCCATCTGACAGCAAACATGTAGCTGACATGTAGCAAACATTAGCTGACATACACAATTTGCAGGTTTTCTGCTATTTAAATCCATAATTCACTAAGATCAGCCATGATTTATCAGTTTAATTATGCTCTGATATTAGCAATTCAACTCCAGCTTTGAATTCAATCTCAATCAAGTGCTTATAATTGATGGAATCACACTCCTCATAGGTGATTGGTGTGTTCCTAATTCAGATGCTGTTTAGCTCTGAAACTTCCTTCTTCTCTCTTCCTCTTTTGTGAGTTAGTGGTCCTTTGTGCATTCATTCACTCTCTGAATTGTTCTCCTGTTTCTGTAGCAGCCTCAATGCTGTTGTAAACTCCATAGAAGATGTAAACAGAGGGATGCTATAATGTTAAAGAGATTTTACTGTAATCTCTCTCTCTCTCTCTCTCTCTCTCTCTCTCTCTCTCTGTGTTTAATAGTTATCAAAACCAGAATAGCTTGATTGATTTTTTTTCCACAGTCAACTGAACATGCCTCCTAATGTTTGACAGAGAGACCCAGCATACAACATGGTGATTTGTTTTGTCATTTTGTAGCCTGGCAGAGCAGAGTACAGATGTGTCATGTTCTGTATTTGAGGATTTTGACATTTCATTGACCTGCTCTGGTCATTCTGTCCCAGTTCTAAGTGTTCCCGCTTCAGGAATTCATACTGCAACTGTGGCATTCTGTGACGATGAACCGATTGCCATTGTTCTGAGAGTAAATGCTGAGAAAGAGAATGTTTCCTGCACAATCATGCATTCACTCCGCAGCATATGTTCAATGTAGATGTTCCAGTCAGCTATTGTTGACGACTGGCGCATTGTGATGCGAGAGGGCATGACCTTTCACTCGGTAAACGCTGATATCACGTTTCCCAGCTGGTGTCTTTGACATCATATATCTTCCACTGCGGGTCTGAAATGTGTCGGTCAAGACTTCCCATGTTTCAATTTGAAAATGAATGCAGGGAAACAGGTTGCCTTGTTTGTTTCAGATTGAGCAGATGTGGGTATGTAGGCATACTCTACTGTTGACATTCCTGTAACGGGGTTAGGTAACCAATCTGGCAACCGATTCGAAGGAATTCCACTTTGACAAGACATAATGCATGTTTTTATTTAGCTACAGGTTAAAATCTGTATAAATGTCCAAAATAAGGGATTAAAATCACAGATGGCATTATATTCTGTTGAGCAATATATTTCCTACTAAGGATTCACAATTTGACTGGATTGTTTTGTGTACAAATCCTTCAACACAAATCATCACTTTTCATTTGTTGTTTCTAAAGAGTGTTAATCGATAGATTCATTCTATCGCACAACTGCTCGTGGACAGTCAGGCCCCAGTCCAATGAGTCCTTTGGCAGGGAGTCAGATGGTTGAGCTATGAACAGTCAAGAGTATTACCGTGTATTACCATGCGCAGAACAATCCCCTGCAGGATCAGTGAGTAAAGCCCAGGACCTGAGCTCTACCAGGTGGAAATAATGTAAGGGTGCACATAGACATCTGCAAGAGCTCTTTCACAGTTCACTCTACTTGTGTCACCATTGACTTAAGGTGAATCCTGAAAACAATTGCAAAACATGCAAAACAATAGCTGTATACTTACGTTGAGGAGTTTACCGCAAGAGTCATGGGCTTCATAAATAAGTGCATACAGTGCATTCGGAAAATATTCAGATCCCTTGACTTTTCTACATTTTGTTATGTTACAGCCTTGATTGATGAAATTGTTATTTTTTTCCCTCATCAATCCACACACAATAGACCATAATGACAAAAAGCGGAAATATCACATTTACATAAGTATTCAGACCCTTTACTCAGTACTTTGTTGAACCACCTTTGACAGCGATTACAGCCTCGAGTCTTGGGTGTGACACTACAAGCTTGGCACACCTGTATTTGGGGTGTTTCTCCCATTCTTCTCTGCAGATCCTCTCAAGTTCTGTCAGATTGGATGGCGAGCGTTGCTGCACAGCTATTTTCAGGTCACTTCAGAGATGTTCGATCAGTTTCAAGTCTGGCTGGGCAACTTAAGGACGTTCAGAGACGTGTCCCGAAGCCAGTCCTGCGTTGTCTTGGCTGTGTTCTTAGGATCATTGTCCTGTTGGAAGGTGAACCTTCTCCCCAGTCTGAGGCCCTGAGCGCTCTGGAGCAGGTTTTCGTCAAGGATCTCTCTGTACACTGCTCCATTCATCTTTGCCTCGATCCTGACTAGTCTCCCAGTCCCTGCCGCTGAAAAACATCCCCACAGCATGATGCTGCCACCACCATAGGGATGGTGCCAGGTGTCCTGAAGCTTGGCATTCAGGCCAGAGAATCTTGTTTCTCATGGTCTGAGAATCTTTAGGTGCCTTTTGGCAAACTCCAAGCGGACTGTTATGTGCCTATTACTGAAGAGTGGCTTCCATCTGGCCACTCTACCATAAAACCCTGATTGTTGGAGTGCTGCAGAGATGGTTGTCCTTCCGTAAGGTTCTCCCAGCTCCACAGAGGAACTCTAGAGCTCTGTCAGAGTGACCATCGAGTTCTTGGTCACCTCCTTGACCAAGGTCCTTCTCCCCAGATTGCTGTTTGGCCGGGTGGCCAGCTCTAGGAAGAGTCTTGGTCGTTCCAAACTTCTTCCATTTAAGAATGATGGAGGCCAGAGTGTTCTTGGGGACCTTCAATGCTGCAGAATTTTTTTGGTACCCTTCCACAGATCTGTGCCTCGACACAATCCTATCTCGGGTGCTCTATGGACAATTTCTTTGACCTCATGGCTAGGTTTTTGCTCTGACATGCACTGTCAACTGCGAGACCTTATATAGACAGGTGTGTGCCTTTCCAAATCATGTCCAATGAATTTAATTTAACACAGGTGGACTCCAATCAAGTTGTAGAAACATCTCGAGGATGATCAATGGAAACAGGATGCACCTACATGAGATCAATTTTGAGTCTCATACCAAAGGATCTGAATACTAATGTAAATAAGGTATTTCTATTTACATTTTTTTATACATTTGCAAACATTCTAAAAACCTGTTTTTGCTTTGTCATTATGGGGTATTTTGTGTAGATTGCTGAGGATTTTTTTTATTTAATCCATTTTAGAATAAAGCTGTAACGTAACAAAATGACGAAAAATTCAAGGGGTCTGAATACTTTAGCACTGTAGACAATGTCTTCCCCACAGTTACTATAAGAACATATCCAAACCAAAAACCATGTACAGTTGAAGTCAGAAGTTTACATACACTCAGGTTGGAGTCAAAACTCATTTTCAACCACTCCACAAATTTCTTCTTTAACAATTCGGTTAGGCAAGTCGGTTAGGACATCTACTTTGTGCGTGACACAAGTAATTTTTCCAACAATTGTTTACAGACAGATTGTTTAACTTATTATTCACTGTATCACAATTCCACTGAGTCAGAAGTTTACATACACTAAGTTGACTGTGCCTTTAAACAGCTTGGAAAATTCCAGTAAAAAAGATGTCATGGCATTAGAAGCTTCTGATAGGCTAATTGACATCATTTGAGTCAATTGGAGGTTTACCTGTGGATGTATTTCAAGGCCTACCTTCAAACTCAGTAGCTCTTTGCTTGACATCATGGGAAAATTAAAATAAATCAGCAAAAGAATTGTAGACCTCCACAAGTCTGGTTCATCCTTGGGAGCAATTTCTAAACGCCTGAAGGTACCACGTTCATCTGTACAAACAATATTACGCAAGTATAAACACCATGAGACCACGCAGCCATCATACCACTCAGGAAGGAGACACGTTCTGTCTCCTTGAAATTAAGGTACTTTGAAGCGAAAAGTGCAAATCAATCCCAGAACAACAGCAAAGGACCTTGTGAAGATGCTGGATGAAACAGGTACAAAAGTATCTATATCCACAGTAAAACGAGTCCTATATCGACATAACCTGAATGGCCGCACAGCAATGAAGAAGCCACTGCTCCAAAACCGCCATAATTAAGCCAGACTACGGTTTGCAACTGCACATGAGGACAAAGATTGTACTTTTTGGAGAAATGTCCTCTGATCTGATGCACAACAAAAATAGAACTGTTTGGTCATAATGACCATCGTTATGTTTGGAGGATTAAGTGGGAGGTTTGCAAGCCAAAGAACACCATCCTAACCGTGAAGCACGGGGGTGGCAGCATCATGTTGTGGGGGTGCTTTGCTGCAGGAGGGACTGGTGCACTTCACAAAATAGATGGCATCATGAGGTAGGGAAAATTATGTGGATATATTGAAGCAACATCTCATTACATCAGTCGGGAAGTTAAAGCTTGGTCGCAAATGGGTCATCCAAATGGACAATGACCCCAAGCATACTTCCAAAGTTGTGGCAAAATGGCTTAAGGACAATAAAGTCAAGGTATTGGAGTGTCCATCACAAAGCCCTGACCTCAATCCTATAGAAGATTTGTGGGCAGAATTGAAAAAGCATGTGCGAGCAAGGAGGCCTACAAACCTGACTCAGTTACATCAGCTCTGTCAGGAGGAATGGGCCAAAATTCACCCAACTTATTGTGGGAAGCTTGTGGAAGGCTACTCGAAACATTTGACCCAGTTAAAAAATTTAAAGGCAAAGCTACCAAATACTAATTGAGTGTATGTAAACTTCTGACCCACTGGGAATATGATGAAAGAAATAAAAGCTGGAATAAATCATTCTTTCTACTGTTATTCTGACATTTCACATTCTTAAAATAAAGTGGTGATCCTAACTGACCTAATACAGGGAATTTTTACTCTGATTAAATGTCAGGAATTGTGGAAAACTGAGTTTAAATGTATTTGGCTAAGGTGTATGTAAACTTCTGACTTCAACTGTATTACCTACTGGGCCAGAGTTACCGCTTTCAAGAAATGGGACACGGACATGGACGCAAGAAAGCCCGCTACGACCTCCGACGAGACATCAAACATGCAAAAGGACAATATAGGAGGAAGGTGGAATCCTATTACACCAGCTCCGACGCTCGTTGTGTGTGGCATGGCTTGCAGACGATAATGGATTGCAAAAGGAAACACAGCTATGAGTTGCCCAGCGATGCAGAACTCCCAAACAAACTAAATGCCTTTTATGCTCGCTTCAAGGAATATAACACTGTGCCTTGCGTGAAAGTTGCTGTTTTTCCAGATGACTGTGTGATCTCGCTCTCTGTGGCCGATGTGAGAAAAACGTTTAAACAGGTTAACAATCACAAGGCCGCCGGGCCAGACAGAATACTAGTGCACATTCACAAAACATGCGCAGACCAACTATCATGTGTTTTCACTGACATTTTTAACCTCTCCTTGTCCCAGTCTGTAATCCCAACATGTTTCAAGCTGACCACCATTGTCCTTTTTCCCAAGAGCTCCAAGGTAACCTGCCTAAATGACGATCGTCCTGTCGCACTCACATCTGCAGTTATGAAGTGCTTTGAAAGGCTAGTCATGACACACATCGACACCATCATCCCAGACACCCTACACCCACTCCAATTCGCATACCCCCCAAAAGGTCCACAGAGGACGCAATCTCAATTGCACTTCACGCTGCCCTCTCTCACCTGGACAAGAGAACGATAACTATGTGAGAATGTTGTTCATAGACTAACTACAGCTCAGCGTTCAACACCATAGTCCCCTCCAAGCTTGGGACCCTGGGACTGAACCCCTCCCTCTGCAACTGGATCTTGGACTTCCTGATGGGCTGGCCCCAAGTGATGAGGGTAGACAACAACACCTCTGCCACGCTGACCCTCAACACTGGGGACCCTCACGTGTACGTGCTTAGTTCCCTCCTGTACTCCCTGTTCACCCATGACTGCATGGCCACGCACGACTCCAACACCATCATCAAGTTTTCTGACAATACGATGGTGGAAGACCTGATCACCGACTGGCTGTATCACCGCCTGGTATGGCAAATACACCGCCCTTGACTGCTAAGCCCTACAGAGGGTGGTGCGGACAACCCAGTTTATCACTGGGTTTGAGCTCCCTGAAATCCATAACCTCTGTATCAGGCGGTGTCAGAGGAAGACCCGAGAAACTGCCAAAGACTCCAGCCACCGAAGCCATAGACCGCCCGGCAAACAGGCTCCAAGAAAGCTTCTACCCCCAAGCCGAAGACTGCTAAATATCAAGACTGCTAAATAGTCCACGAATAGTACCTGAACTATCTGCAATGACTCTATCTTGCACTGACCCTACGCACACTCACTAGACAATATATACACCCTACATTGACACTCCCACACAAAAACCCATGCACATTCAACATACAATAAATACAAACACATACACACATAACAAATACACGCATACCGACATAACAAAACACACATACATACACATTACACACACACACACTTTTATACTCATCATATGGTGCTGTTGTTCTTTATTTTACTCTTATTATTATCTACCCTGATGCCGAGTCACTTTACCCTGCCTTCATGTACATATCTACCTCAAATGCCTAGTACCTCTGCACATTGATCTGGTACTGCTACTTCCTCTACATAGCTCCATTCTTGTGTATTTTATTTTATTCCTTGTGTTACTATTTTATTTAATTATTATTTTTAAGCTCGGTGCATGTGACAAATACCATTTTATTTTATTTGACGTATTTGTACTATTCTACTTTTAAGTGCTTTAAAATCTTTACTCATTGTTTTATTACGGAATGAGTGAGATTCCAGTCACACTGGGAATGCATGCTAAGAGTGTAGGATTTTTCAGGATGGCCACATGGTAGCTAGACCTCCAGTTCCCCGGGCAAGAATGGTTGAGTTCAATTAAGGGCCTCGACCCCATTTCCCCCTTGTCCCCCCCCCCTCTCCTCTCTCCACGCCAAGACTATTTGAATAGGCGCTCGGACTTGCCTTATTTGCATATTAAGATTTCCTCACACACACAAAACACTGGGTCCGTTTTCCACAGTCAATTTTTGCTTATTGTCGTGGGAGATTCTCATATGCTGAACATCAAGCAGGTTGGTATTTCCCGTCAACAGATGGGCATGGTGCCGTATTTACATCCCAGTGCTGGTAACTGTGGGGTGAACGCGCTCTAAGGTGACGCTCTTGCAGAGGAGAAACAGGTTTGAACATACCGTGTTATCAGCTGCATTTATCTGCATAGCATTGTCTGCTAGTGGAGCTGGGCCATATGCCAGGTTCAAGGAGGGAAAGACAATAATGCTTTGTCTCTCCTACTTTTTATTTCTCTCTCCCTCTCGGACAGAGATGTGAGTCTGGCTGGCTCTCTGCAGCTCTCAATCCCTCCTCTGACAAGTTCCACAAGTCCAGCCACGACAATGGATCGCAATCTTTTTCTCCCAACTGTCACAAGTCCCCCCCCCCTGTAACAGATGTTTTGCTTCTACAAGGTCAAATGTGCTTTTGTTTCAGTGTAGACAATTATTATATAAAGCACCATATTCAATTTGATTGTGTTATAATCCCCCCACCCCAAAGAGAATCACAGTTGATGGACATCTGCCGGCTTATTTTTCGGTGGTGGACTGATGGGGCTCATAATGACCAAATGAGATTAGAGATAGGTGTTGGCCCTGCCGTGTGACTGTGGAGGTAGGCCTCTCTCTATCTCTCTCTCTCATCTCTCTATTTCTGTCTTTCTCTCTCTCTATCTCTCTTTTTTCCATGCAGGGTTTCACAGCAGAGTGTTGTTTATTGATGCAGTAGTGTGTGTCCATGTTGTGGAGGGAGAAGGGAGGGAGGTGAAGGGAGAAGGGAGGGAGATGAAGGGAGAAGGGAGGGAAGTGAAGGGAAGAGGGGTGGGCGTGATTACCGGGCTGTTCCCTAACAGAGCAGGCCTATGCTCTCATTGGCAGCTTGTGACTGTCGCAGACACACACAAACATGGTACGGTGTGCCGCTGCGTAGTTAGGTGAATCTTGCGCATGAATTCAGCATTGTGTTGGGAGCGAAATAATTAAGAATGCCTGGTTGCTATTTATACTGTGCTAAACAATGGGAGCTCTGCTGGGCTGCGTGAGGCCTGCTGCTAAAGAGTATATTACTCTGTCATTCTGCACCTCTTGACCCCCTCAGCCCGTGTGCTGACGGTCAGATTGGACGAAAAAACAGGCAGGGTGGTCACTCTCCTCACCTCTCCATTCTCCATGCTAATCATTATGAATAATACATTTTTATTTATAGAGAGCTCTTCACTAACTCTGAGAGAGTTCGGGGTTGTTCAGAATTGGTGAGCAGTGTAAGTACGGCGTATTCAAATAGTGTTGTTAGGGGGGAAATGAACAATATGGACATAGTACACAGAGCAACAGAGATGTTTGGTTCTTATTGTAAGTGCCTATTTCAACACAGTAACACAACATGCATTGTGCAGCCAACCTAATAACTATTGCACCAATTGATGCTGCTTATACATTTCTGCAAAGTCTATCTAAAGCTTCAAAAGTCTGCACAATTTCAAATAGAAGTTGAAACAATGGTTAAGTCATAGATATGATAGAAAGCTGGAACACCATTTTGGATTTTTCCACCATGTCACATTGTCACTGTGATTATTAGACAGAAATCCTCACTCCAAATGAAGTTTTCACATCACATTTATTGACCAAAACCAAGTTTTCCCCCCTTGAGTTTGCTGGCAATAGAGCCAAGTGCCACCTCCTCTGACCAGCTGTCCTACCTCTCTTTCTTCCCTCAATGCTTCTGCCAGGCCTGTGGAAGCAATACAATTAAACAAACACAAACACAACTTCAGCTCTTTAAACCACCAGGGAAAACGCTGACTGCCCACTTGTGTGGGGACGACTGAGGGAAGCTGCCATTTTGACATTAACTACACTTTTGTGGTAATTTTATCAGTTTTTGCTTAAATGTTAAACTTCTCTGCGCCAAACTTCCTTTACTTTAGTCGTACAACATTCTGTCAACGAGCTTTCAGCAAAATATGAATAGCATAGTGACAACATATTAAGACTTTACCACTTGTTTTTACTGTAGTTATTTTTAACTAGCTAGTTCATTTATGTGAGGATTTCCCAGAATTACTATGGGCTTAATGTTGGCCTCTTGTTTGACTGACTTTAGTACTTTGGGTTTAATCCTTCTGGTTTGGGGAGTGTTTGAGTTGGATTACTTCATCGTGGCCTTGGTAGTGTGGTTCAGTTCTGGCTAGGAAGAGGCAGGGAAGCATGTGGGGGTGAAAATAGGGGTGTTCCTCAATACCGAATCAGCCGAAACCAACAGACATCAAAGTGGTAACGCGGTCCAAATTGCAAATTAAAAAAGGCAACAATAAATGTGGCAGAAGAACAAGGTGGGCACGCAGTCTTTAGGTCCCTTCTACCCCTCTCTCTCTCTTTTTCTCTCTCTTTCTCTCCCTGTCCTTCTTTCTCTCACACTCTCTCTCCCTGTCTTTCTTGCTCTCTCTCTCTCTTCCTCTCTCTCTCTTCCTTGTTCTGTTCCCCTCTCTCTCTCTCTCTCTCTCTCTCTCTCCCTCCCTCCCTCGCTCCCGGCTTTCTCCAAAACCCTCCTGGGTTTGATGTGGCTTAGGGGAGGAGTTGGAACAGGGGACAACAGAAATGCTGAGTTATCTCTTGCATGCAGTGTGGTGGCGTGGCTCTGGCCCTATGTGTGTGTGTTTGTGTGTGTGTGTGACCAGCGCAGTGTAATCTTGTGGAAATGAAAGGTGCTGCCGCACACTGGCTGGGAGATTACAGTACTGCTCTGTCACGCTGCCAGGACAGACTACCGGCTGAACAGCTTCATCGCTCTCCCTTCTCTCCCCTCCCTCTCTCTCTTTCTCTCTCACACACACTCACATTCTCACCCTCCCTCAATGAAGCTGCTTTCCCTCCTTCCCTCCCTCCTTCTGCCTTCTCACCCATTACAGCTCTCTTTTAGCCACGGTCATTTAAAATTCCCTATTTTTCTGTCTGTTTCTCTTCCTTCCTTTCTCTGTCTCTTCCCCCCCCCCTCTCGGTCTCTGTCTCTCGCTGGCTCCCTCGTTCTCTACACTTCATCTCACACTATTTTCTCTCACCCTCTGCTTCAGTTCTGTCATGGTGATCACCCCCTGCCCTGCCCTCACACGGCCCAGTTGAGTTCCCTCCACATCCAGTGCTGTATAACTGAGTCACAGGACCTCATCACAGAGCTCCATAGATGGGCTCCGTCTCTACCGTACTGTACCGCTCAGCTGCACCCACACAGTCACACACACAAGCTGCCTTTGACTGGGGCTTCTCAGATACATGCTCTGTGTAAATTAATATTGTGTAGCTACAGTCCTCTATGGCCCACAGTCCCATCTCTCATGGCCCTCTGCTGGGCTAGAGTATAATGTTTCCTGTAAACTGTTAAATGGGTCCTTCATTTTGTGCTACATACTATGAATACTACATACATGTGTATGTTGTCATACCTAATGGTCCCAGAATGTGTTCTTTTGCTGCCTTTGGAATTGTATTATATTGGCATGTTACAGCAATGGGCTAAAATGTATAAAGTGTAAAGTTAAAGTGGAGGGTTAGGCTAAAACTCTCTCTCGTTTCCTTTCGGTAAAGGGCTGGCTGTGCGAGCTTCTGCGCTGGAAGGAGGACCCCAGCCCGGAGAACCGTACGCTGTGGGAGAACCTGTCCATGATCCGCCGCTTCCTGAGCTTGGCTCAGGCAGAGCGTGACGCCATCTACGAACAGGAGAGCACGGCCGGCCAGCAGCAGCACCACGCCGACCGGCCCCCGCACACAATGCACATGTCCACTGACCCCATGCAGGTGAGGAGGCAAAGACGTGCACATTAATACATACATGCACACACACAAGCGCATAAATACACATAGACATGTACATACACACATACACACACGTACATATGTGCAGTGGACACGCATACACATCCATTGAAGATGAGAGGAGATACACACAAAAGCACAGACACCAACTCTGATGTCTGTACCCACAGAACCCAACTCTGATGTATATGTCCCACACAGACCCACTACAGGTGAGAGAGAGAATTTGATTATTTCATTTATGTTGTGATTTCAAATAAGCAACCAGTATTATCCCTTAGTTTTACATTGTAATTGTCTGGTGTTCATAATAACCAGCAGTAAGGGGACATTTCTACAAATGATCTCTATTAATCACAAACATATTAATAGTCAAAGTTTGTGTTTTTAATGAAATACTTTTTAAATTTACTCTTACTTTGAACTTATCTAAGTTTTCTTTTTTTTTAAAAGGCAGTTTGCAAATGAACACAAAAACCTGAGACCCACTTTTAACTTTTAAAATTGTTAATTATAAACATAAATATTTACATTAAACATAGTGGCAGCTGAATGGCTGATCAGTTATTTTGTTAGCCAGAAACTTATGGCCAGTTCCATGTAAAAGCACCAGTGTAGAAATAACATAATCATATTTTTCTCATCGAGCCTAATATCGGATTTAAAAAAAGTGAAAATAAATGACCAATTTGGGATATTTCGCAGAAAAGTTAACCACTAATGAAATAGAAATGTTTTGGCTTCCAGTAAAATGTCTCAGTACTGTAATGCATAGAGGAACTACTGACACTTGCAATTCAAAGTGCTTATTGGTGTTGGCGTTGAACCTCTGTCCACTCAGGTCAGTCTATTTATTAAAAAGCTTGTTCTCATAGAGACCTGTTGCAATGCAGTGATTCACAGACGTGGAGAGAAGCTTCCTTTATTGAAGCTCGCTATATGTGTGTGTTCTAGTGTAAAATTGGATCTTTGAGTGAATATGTGCAGCTGGCCGGTAAGCTATCTGTAAAGTGCTGTGTTTTCTAAACTTCATTACCAAACTCCAATTGGAGTGTGTCTGACTCAGGGGGGAAAGAACTGTTGTGTGGTCAATAGAGAGCACGAGTTGCCCACTCAACCCTCCCTCCACTCAAACAATGAGACATTTTAGGAGTAATGTGTCATGTGTTTACACTAGCGGGATACTGACGGCAAAGCAAAGCCAACGTTAGCATTCTCACACCCATGGCAATCGGCGGTGATCGCGTTTTGAATTGTACACACATTGAGTTTGTTTATCGTGGTCTGGCAATATATTTTGAATGGGGCCTGATAAGCTCGACCAACCAGAATGGACAGTTTCCGTGTGAATTCTCGGCGTCTCAGTGTCTTTCTACGTGTTTGCATGTGTGTGTGTCATGTGTGTGTGTGTGCGCATACAGGTTTGTATGTGAGTACTGGTGCCTCTACCCCACAATGAAAGACACAATTTCCGCATGAAAAAGAATCCCAAGAACTGATTACATTCAATAAGATATTACATGGAAATTCCTCCAGCGGAGAGCCTGTTCTGTACACAGTGGGCCCATTCTACACAACTCAATTGATTTGAATGAAAGGCATTATTAAGTCGCCGATAAGTGTTCACTGATAACATCCTGTCTCTTGCCCCCCCCCCCTTTCCCACCACAGTCTCAGACCCATCAACCGCCACAGCAGCAGCACCAGCCCCCCATGTCCCTCCAGCACCCCTCCCAGCCTCCACTGTCCCAGCAGCCCATGCAACAGCAGCAGCAGCAACCACCCATGGGCCCCCGGCTACCCCCTCGCCAGCCCTCCACCGCTTCCCCGGCAGAGACAGAGGACGAGGGCCGCGGTGGTGGAGGCAACAAGGCTCGCTCCGGCGGGGGCAAGATCTCCCAAGAGGCCCTAGGCATTCTGCAGAGCTTCATCCAGGACGTGGGGATGTACCCAGACGAGGAGGCAATCCACACCCTATCGGCCCAGCTGGACCTACCCAAGCTCACCATCATCAAGTTCTTCCAGAACCAGCGCTTCTACGTCAACCACCCGGCCAAGCCGCCCAAGGAACCCAGCAACAGCAGTAGCAGCAGCCCTGCCTTCGAGGAGGAACTGTCGGAATTCAGGGAGGGCAGCGCCGAGCTGCTGAAGGAACTGGAAGAGAGCACACAGACCAACAGCACCATCTTCTCCATCAAGATCGAGGAGCACCTGGCCCGCTCTGAGGCCCTCTCAGAATCTGACCACGAGTCCAAGGAGTAGAAAGAGCAGCCCCCAGTCTGAACACTGTGCTAAAAGAGTAGTGTTGCTATACACACAGAGACTGAATGCAATGCTAAAGGGTAATGGTCTGGCTAGCGCAGTGCGGCCGCTGCGAGGGAAAAGAGTAGTGTTTTTATCAATGCAGAGTCTGGACTCTATGCGTACGATTAGCATTTATATATCAATGCAGACTGAAAGGCTACGCAACGCTAGCATTCTCACGCTGGAAACCCTCCATTTCCACAGACTACAGTAATACGAATAAGTATTGCTTTTTCTGATTTTGTAAAACTTGTATTATTCACTGTAAAGACTGATGCATCATTTAAATAATCTGCACAAAAAAATATTTGAAGTATGTTGCCGTGGATATTTGCTGACTGCACTTAATGTCTGTTGTTTTACACTGATTTCCTTTCTTTTTGAGCTACTGATATTATAATAAAAAGCCCCCATGGAGTTTGATAGGATATGTGGTGTTAACTGGATTTTTTCAAATACATATGAAATCGAGGACCAAGTGGATGACAAGGTCTTAATGATGAGGTACTACATCTGGAAGCCTGCTGGCAAATTAGTTATTCTTTGAAAAAGCGAAAAACATGACAGTGATTACGGATCACTCAAACTCTGGAACCCAAAACGCACCCCAAGTGCGTCGCCGAGAATAGCTCAATCGTTACATATTATTTGTTAGGAAGAAATATAAATATATATATAGACATTATATTAACTGTAAAAAAAAATACAGTCTTAAAGAAACTATGCCAATAAATGCCTTGTACTATATGGCACTGCCGATTAGATTATTTTGCAAAACCTTTGTCACTGTAACTTTCTGAATCAGCCACACAGTTTAAAAATGTGAATCACAAACTCTGTTTTTTGTTGTCTTCTACATTATTTATTTGCAGTTCATGCAGTGTTTCTGATGTAATTACTTTTTTTGGAAAGTTTGTTACATAGAGCTTTTTTTTTTTTCACTGATCCTTTTCTATTTATAAATGTAATTTTGATGGGCAGTAAAAACAAAAAGTGTCTTAACGTTTTAAATGGAAAATGTGCTTTAAAGGTTGCCTATAAAAGTGCTGTATGTCAAGCAACTCATGCTACAAGCTTCACAATTAATGTTGTATGCAATTTTTACTATCATGCAAATAAGCATAGGTAAATGACTAACCTATAGAACACCTTAGAGAGAAAAACATATGCAATCTGTGTGAATATCGATGTCTGCAATGTGTCTTCCTTTGGTTAACAATCCAATTCAAGCTATTCCTGTATAAATATCCAGCATACATTTTCTTTTCTTTTTTATGAGTTTATTTCAATGGGAACATCAGTTATTTTGTTACAACTGACTGTTTTATAAGTGTTTCTCGGTTTCTTTATGCAGAAATTGTCTAACTAGGAGTGATTCTTTATTGTTAATTACACAATTAAACTGTTTATATTGTACCACCGGTTTCTTGCCATTCATGTGACCACTCTACTTGCGCCTATAGAACAAGGTTTCACTTAACATATTCAACAGTATGTAACAACATATAATGACTTTTCAGTCAAATTAGTTTATTTTTTATCCTAAAAAGTGTAATACTTGTATCACAATTTATAATTGTCCTTTTTTTTTATGCCAAAGTTAACACTTATAACAATATGTGCATATCCAGTACCTTTGAAAACCACTGTACATGAGCTCCACTCTTGCATCTTTTATCTTAATACTCTCCTGAGAATCTGAAGTAGCTGTGAGACCTGAACAATAAATACAAGTGGGGTGTTAATTCCTGTGCTAATGAAGCCCTCTACAGGGAGATAACTATCAAAACAGCACAGGTTCCGTGACCTCTCCCTGAACCCCAGGTGAACTCAGGTGTCTGTCTGCTCCACACAGAAATTACCTTTACCTGTTAACACCCTCAGATATGTGCCAGCCAGTCTGGGCTGGATTCCCTCAAGGTTTTGCTCTTTTTTTCCTTTTTCAAAATAAAGGCCAGTGTAACATTGTGTGTGTTTGAAGCAAAGGAGGAGAAATGCACAGATGCTTGAATCTCATATTCACATAAGTGGATTGATTCTAAGGGCTTCAATCACCGGAGATTTGAGTTCTTGGGCACTTTAGGTTATTTATAATTCAAGGGGAAAGGGTCACAGTAGTTTAACATACACTGTACACTCTTAGAAGAAAAGGTGCTATCTAGAACTTAAAGGGTTCTTCGGCTGCCCGCCTTTTTTCTAAGAGTGTACATACCAGGGTTGGGATCAAATCGGAATGGTGTTACAAATGGATCTAATTCCAATTAGAATCTTGAATTTGAATTTAATTTGAATTGGCCACACCCCACATGAAGCAAAATTTGAATTGAATTAAAGAAATAGAATTGAATTAGATTCAATTCAATTCAAATGGCTCATTTATCACCATAGAAATGTGAATTTTGACATAATATATGGTTACCAATAACATGTAGCATAAGGTTGAAACGTTTCATTTTTAAAACTCATTCTTGTAAAACAATTTTAAATACACTTGTCTGGAAATATTCTAAGATCATGTTGTGGGTTGTCTATAATAATTCATAATTCCCTTAAAAAATATGTTTAAAAATGTCTGAAAAAATACATTTCCCAGAATGCATTAGATCAAACACTGCAGCATGGAAGGGAACGTTAACTTACATCCCATGACAAAGAAAAATACTGTTTTGCATCTTTTAAGTTATAAACAAACTAATATCTGAAATGGTATGTGTATTATCAAATCAAACTTTATTGGTCATGTACACAGTTTAGCAGATGTTATAGCAGGTGCAGTGAAATGCTTGTGTCACTAGCTCCTAACAGTGCATTAAAACGTCAAGCAAGTAGATAAATAATAAAAAACTAAAAACAAGAAATCAGGAAATGTCAAAATGAATCCAATTAACAACCCAAATAACACTGTATCAGTCATCCAAACGTAATCTATGCATATATAAACTGAAAATATATACTATAAATGATATGTACAGCAGTATATATACAGCAGTAGAAAATAAATGGGAAGTGTGTCTCTATATACAGTGCATTCGGAATGTATTTAGACCCCTTGACTTCTTCCACATTTTTTTACTTATTCTAAAATGATTTAATTGTTGTTTTCCCCCATAAATCTACCCCATAATGACAAAGCAAAAACAGGTTTTTAGAAATTTTAGCAAATGTATTCAAAATGTCAACTGAAATATCACATTTACATAAGTATTCAGACCCTTTGCTCAGCACTTTGTCGAAGAACCTTTGGCAGCGATTACAGCCTTGAGTCTTCTTGGGTATGACACTACAAGCTTAGCATACCAGCATTTGGGGAGTTTCTCACATTCTTCTCTGCAGATCCTCTCAAGCTCTGTCAGGTTGGATGGGGAGCTTCGCTGCACAGCTAATTTCAGGTCTCTCCAGAGATGTTCGATCTGGTTGAAGTCCGTTTCTGGCTTGGCTACTCATGGACATTCAAAGACTTGTCCCGAAGTCACTCCTGCATTGTCTTGGCTGTGTACTTAGGGTTGTTGTCCTGATGGAAGGTGAACCTTTGCCCCAGTCTGAGGTCTTAAGCGCTCTGGAGCAGGTTTTCATCAAGGATCTCTTTGTACTTTGCTCCAGTCATCTTTGCCTCGATCCTGACTAGTTTCCCAGTCCCTGCCGCTGACAAAACATCCCCACAGCATGATGCTGCCACCACCATAGGGAACTCTGTCCGACTGAGCAATCCAGATCCATCCCCCTGTGCAGCCACTGACCTCCTTCGGAATGTTGAGATGCTCTGGAAGATGGACACCTTCTCCAACCGGAAGCTACAGGAGGTCACTCGCTCGAAATATGACTCCTATGCATTAGACCTCCTGGAGAAGAGCACCACCACCACTGAAATGAATGGCATTCACAGGTATGCGACCCCACTGCTATGGGTGCCCAACCATCTTCCTCTGGCAACCACGACACGGGCTGTACTCCCACTACTGCGTGGAACGGAGCGATGCCTGGTGAAGAATCCAGAGCTTGCAGAAGTTCATAACCAAGAGATTCATAAGCTTGTGAAGGCAGGCTATGTCACTAAAGTAACAGCTCATGAAGAGGGAAACGCACTACGTGAATCCTGGTATCTCCCTCACCATGTTATCCAGCAACACGGTGAGAAGTACAGACTTGTCTTCAACTGTTCATTCCAAGCTGCTGGTCAAAGCCTGAATGACTGTCTACTCCCCAGACCAACCTTAGGTCCTTCCTTGCTCGGTGTCCTTCTCCAGTTCCGGCAGCACTCTACAGCCATCAGTGGAGACATCAAAGCCATGTTTCATCAGATTTGTTTACTGCTTTCCTACACCATACTGCTCCGGGTTCATATGGCGAGATATGAAACGAGACACAGAGCCCACCATCTATGAATGGCAAGTACTCCCATTTGGCACCACCTGCAGTCCTTGTTGTGCCATATACGCTCTGCAGAGACACGCATGGGAGCACCCAGTCAGTGACCAAGAGGTATGGGATTCAGTGGAAAATGCCTTCTATGTGGATAACTGCTTACAGAGCATCACATCCACGGCTGAAGCTAAAGCACTCCTTGATAAAGTACGGAATCTCCTGTCCAAAGGGGGATTTGAGGTCCGACAGTGGGCGAGTAACAGAGCGGAGGTTATCCAGCACCTCCCGCCACAAGCCAGGTCCAGTAGCAGTGAACTATGGCTATCGCAGTCTGGCGCTAACCCACAGAAGCCCACTCTAGTACTGAGATGGAGCTGAATACCGGATACCCTTGGGTACAAGCACCGCTCAGCCGTGAATACCGAAACCCCCACTCTGCGCACCATCTATCGGACCCTGGCCAGTCAATACGATCCCCTTGGGTATATCCTGCCATACACAACCCGAGCCAAAGTCTTAGTCCAGGACCTGTGGCAGACCAAGAGGGACTGGGATTAACCGATCCACCCGGCTGACCTAGTGAAACGATGGATCTGTTGGGAAACAGAGTTATCGGACCTCTCTGAAGTCCAAATGCTAAGATGTTATGTACCACCCTGTGCTGACCAACTGGGATCATGCCTGGAACTGCATGTGTTCTGTGACGCTTCGGAGCGAGCTTATGGGGCGGTTTCCGATCTAAGAGTGGAGAATAAGGCAGGCCACACCCATGTCTCCTTTGTCATGGCCATGTCCAGGGTCGCACCCAAGAAGCAGTTGTCAATGCCTAGGCTGGAACTCAGTGCTGCCCTTTCCGGAGCCCATTTGGCCTCTACCTTGCGAGCCGAGCTCACCTTGCCAATCCAAAGGGTCATCTACTGGAGTGATTCGACCACTGTATTGACCTGGCTCAAGTCGGAGTCCTGCAGGTTTAAGGTGTTCATCGGAACTCTCATTGCGGAAATCCAAGACCTAACAGAAGTCCAGGACTGGAGGTATGTTGATTGCATAAACAATCCTGCTGATGACATTACTCGCGGTAAAACCCTTAAAACCTCTTGATACTCCCCACCCCGGATCCGGTATCGTGAATAAAGCCTCAGGCTCATTAGCATAACGCAACGTTAACGATTTCTGAAAATCGCAAATAAAATTAAAATAATGCACCTGCTCTCAAGCTTAGCCTTTTCTTAACAACACTGTCATCTCAGATTTTCAAAATATGCTTTTGAACCATAGCAAATCAATCATTTGTGTAAGAGTATTGCAAGCTAGCTTAGCATTTTGAGTAGCATTTAGCACGCAACATTTTCACAAAAACCAGATAACCAAATAAATAAAATCATTTACCGTTGAAGAGCTTTGGATGTTTTCAATGAGGAGACTCTCAGTTACATAGCAAATGTTTAGTTTTTCCTGAAAGAATCTTTGTGTAGGAGAAATCGCTCCGTTTTGTACATCACATTTGGCTACCGAAACGAACCGAAAATTCAGTCACCAAAATGTCAAACTTTTTCCGAATTAACTCCATAATATCGACCGAAAAATGGCAAACGTTGTTTGGGATCAATCCTCAAGGTGTTTTTTCACATATCTCTTCATTGATATGCAGTTCGTGGAAGCCTGCTTTCACCTCAGAATCGCATGGAAAAATACCAGCAGCTGAAAAAGACGCACCAATTTCGACGGAGGACACCGGGCGGACACCTGGAAAATGTAGTCTCTTATGGTCAATCTTCCAATGATATGCCTACAAATACGTCACAATGCTGCAGACACCTCGGGGAAACGACAGAAAGGGCAGGCTCATTCCTCTCGCATTCACAGCCATATAAGGAGACAATGGAAAACGGAGCCTCAAAAATCCTGCTGGTTTCCTGGATGCCGTTTCATCTTGGTTTTGCCTGTAGCTCCCGTTCTGGAAACGTCAGAGTGTTTTCTTTCCAAAGCTATCAATTATATGCATAGTCGAGCATCTTTTTGTGACAAAATATTGCGCTTAAAATGGGCACGTCTTTTTATCCAAAAATGAAATAGCGCCCCCATAGCATCAAGAGGTTTTAAGGAACTGGCTCAACCCCATCGCTGGAGCTTGGGACCACCATTCTTGTCCCAACCAGAGAACGAGTGGCCGACAGCCCCCAGGCGTGCGGCCCCTCCGCAACCAACTGAAGCTCATGAGTTAAGGAAGTCCACCCAATGCTACAGCATCTCTACGGAACCAACAACAGCTCTCCCTGACCTAGCACAATCCCAAACACTGCCGGATCTGATCGCCGCCACAAACCAGACCTCAGATGGGGTGGCTTCTATACACACCTCCCTCACGGCAGAAACACTACTCCTCCAGCAAGCACAAGCAGTTAGCTTCCCTGAGGAGTTAAAAGATCTGAAAGCCGGTAAGGAAATTGCTAAGGAGAGCCGTCTTCTCTCTCTCAACCCAGAATATGATCAAATCCTTGGAGTGATCAGAGTCGGACGGAGACTGCGTATGCAGAAGTTTTGGACCCCGATGCTATCCACCCAATTATCCTTGACTCATTAAGAGTTATGATGAGAGGCTTCTCCACCCAGGGCCAGAGAGGATCTA
Source organism: Oncorhynchus masou masou (assembly GCF_036934945.1). Classification (NCBI taxonomy): domain Eukaryota; kingdom Metazoa; phylum Chordata; class Actinopteri; order Salmoniformes; family Salmonidae; genus Oncorhynchus; species Oncorhynchus masou. The sequence continues at coordinate 20,490,035 of NC_088241.1, read as the reverse complement.
TGGGGAGATGAGGTGGAAGTACTGGATAATTGGAGGACAAGGAGCCATTCGTAAGCACCAATACGCCTGCGTAGAATGTCAGAGATGGCGGGCCGGATCCACGGTGCCCAAAATGGCAGATTTACCCCCTGCTCGCTTGCGCCTCCTTAAACCACCCTTCTGGTCAACAGGAGTAGATTGCTTTGGCCCCTTGATGATCAAGCTAGATCGTCATATGGAAAAGCACTGGGGCATTCTATTCAAGTGTTTGACAACTAGATGTGTCTACCTGGACCTACTGGAGAGTTTGGATACTGAAGCCTTCCTCATGGCCCTACGGCGGTTTATCTCCCGATGGGGGAAACCCTACGAGATCCTGGCTGACAGAGGTACGAACTTCAAGGCAGGAGAAGCCAGGTTGGAGGAAGCCTTCCAAGCCATGAAACCCAGCCTCCAGGATCAGCTGATGGACCAACAAATGTCATTCAAATTTAACCCTCCAGGAGCTCCTCATTTTGGAGGAACATGGGAGCGAGAGATCAAATCTGTAAAGACGGCCTTACGAGTCGTACTAGGGGACCAAACTGTCATTGAAACTGTCTTGAGGACCGTCCTGATAGAGGTGGAAGGGATTCTGAACTCCAAACCCTTGGGATATCTCTCTGCAGACATCGCTGACCCTGATCCGGTTACACCAAATATGCTCTTGATGGGACGCCGAGATGCGTCACTTCCTCAAGCCTTGTATGCTGATACCAACCTCGTTGGCAGACGCCGGTGGCGACACAGACAGATCTTAGTTGACCATTTGTGGGCCTGATTCATTCGGGATTACCTACCAAGTCTACAGCACAGAGGGAAATAGCGGAGAGAAATGGCCAGCCTGGAAACTGGCCAAGTAGTAATGATGGTGGACCCTCAGCTGCCTCGAGCCTCCTGGCCGGTGGGCTGTATCACTAAGACCATGCCTGGGATCGATGGTCGTGTTTGATAAGTGGAGATCCAGGTGAAGAACCGAACATATATCCGGCCAGTTGCCCGACTAATTCCTCTCCCTGTGATGACAGAGGACAAGGAGCAATGAGCCTTTTTTGAGGAGTGTGGCATTTTTAGCTTTAAAATGGCTAAATGTTCTGTCCGCCTCATGGCACAATGAATTACACAAAATTAGTTTTAAGACTGCAACATTCCCTCTCTCCGCACCATGGAAAAATGTGTAGAATTGCAGAAAATGTGCTTTAAAACAACCACATTTTCTTTACACCCCATGGCAAAATGTGTAGAATTGCACTAAATTAACTTAAAAATGAAAAACATTCTCTCTGCCCTTCAAGGGGGGACCACTAAAATGTTTTACCTGCGAGGTGGGGAACCCCCAAACCAAATCTTGCATAGGGTCACCAAATAGCTCAATACTTCTCCACTTGCAGTGGGAGGATTTGGGCAGGAGTCTCCAGCACATTGAAAGATGTTGAGTATCATCATGGGCGGTCTTTGTAGGAAGGGGAACGAGAAGAGGCAACTACAGTGTGTGCACTAAGGATCTTGATTTGATCACTATTTTGTTTGCTGAGAATTTTCCTGCAAAGGAAATGCTAACTTGTAGTGTATTTCAGGGTTACAAGGGTTAAGGCTTCTAAAGTGTATATTTCCACTTTGAAATGTTAGGCTTGATATGGCCTAACAAAAAAACCTGCAAATAGGTCTGTTCATTATAATCCACATAATAATTCACATTTCCTGTTTCTGCAGGATTATTTTCCTGCTGTAGCAAACTGGCTCAAATTAAGATCCTACACCTGTAAGCCCCCCACAGCATTTTATTGACAGATGTCACATTCTCTGATGTTATTTTATTGACAGATAACACATTCTCTGATGAAATATGCCCCTAAAAAACACTCTACCATCTCATAAACATATAAAACATAGACACAATGTATTCACAATTACAATGGAGATTCTGATGATTCAGTGGCGTCATTACCTCAGGCCTCGACTACGGCCATTAGCTATGTAAGAAGTTAGTGGGCTATAGAAGTACTGTGAGGAAACTGGCATTGCCCTGTTCTGTCGATCATTTGTTGATGTACTGAAAGCTATTTTAAGATGTAGATATCCAACCCATCATGCGGTTAATTAACCCATCAATGCTCTTTTGTTCCTTGAAAACAGCAGATATGTTGTTGTAGGCAGTAACGGGGGAAGCCAGGGAGGAGTGCAGTAGGGTCTAAGTGGAGGATGATCATTTATCAACACACCGTTTACACACCAGGTCATGCATGTGCTGTATTTAAAGGCCCGGTGGTGCTGATTTATCGGCTAAGGCCTTGGTAATGTTTCTGCAACGTTTAACTCCAGATTAATAGGGACGTTATACTCAGGTTGCTGCACAACAATGGCAGCCAGGTCTGCCTCGTGCAGAGGAGTCCTCCTTGGCTCAGCAGTCTACCCACACAGCCCCTGGGACTGCGCAGTAAATCAAACAGGAAATGCAGCAGAAAGCCTAATAAAGTTCTTCTAATGATAGCGATCTCTGCGGAATCGCCCAGTGTAAATCAGGAAGTTATCCCTCTCCTCCTGAATCATTTGGCAAAGCCAAAATGTTTTAGATGTTGTTTTTGAATTCCTGAATTGAAGAAGCGGAAACAGAAGGTTAAGGTTTGAGAATTAATAACATGAATCGCCACGTTGCTTTTCCCCGCTGTGCTCTTGCCCTTTGCCCTCCAGTTTTTAGCAGAGCAGATTAAACATATGACCAGCTCAGGGGGATTGAAGCATCTTTCTGAACACATTAATTTGAGCAACATCACACTTACATGAATATGCATGGGAATTCTTAGAAAAACTGGCACAAGGCTCCATATTATCATAATACATTTTATTATCATGTTTAAATTTTCTTTTCAGTATGCACTGAACATGTTTTCACTCAGATGGCATTGCTATAACTTAGTGAAGTCCACTGAAGGACTAGTTTCAGTGGTATACAGTGATGACTAGGCTAAAAAAATGCCCATTAAAATGAGCTCAAATTTGGTCTTTCCTCAAGGACAACAGAAACATATAATTCAGTGAGTAGTTTATACAATGAACATATTAATGAAATGTCATTCAAAAAGGTAACATAAATGTCCCATTTATGGATATAATAGTGTTTGCAGGAAACACAGGTTATAGGTGTAACGGGATTCGTCCTCCTCTGACGAGGAGTATGAGAGATACGCAGCGTGGTAAGTGTCCATTTTAATAAGATAAACTGAATACTACAAAAATACAAAATAACAACGTGAAACAAACAAAACGGTCCCGTGTGGTAACAAACACTGACACGGAAAATAATCACCCACAACTCAAAAGTGAAACCAGGCTACCTAAGTATGGTTCTCAATCAGGGACAACGATAAACAGCTGCCTCTGATTGAGAACCATGCCAGGCCAAACACAGAAATCCCAAAACATAGAAAAAGGAACATAGAGAACCCACCCAACTCACCCAAACAAAGACATAATAAAAGAACTAAGGTCAGAACGTGACAATAGGTCACATGTTGGACTTTGTTTACCCTTGTGTCCTTTGATCCATTGCCCTGGGAAAATGTAGGTCATTGGCAAGTTATATATTGTCTTTGACTGATCCCTGTTACAATATTGGGGTTTATCGTCGGGACAGACAGACACATCTCGCTCTTTATCACCCTCTCTGCTCCCAGCCAAAACAACTTTTGTGTGAAAAGTGAAGCAGTCATAACAGCCTAGCCATGTATTCTTTGCAATGAGGCTATTCACCTCTGTGTTAACAATTCATGTTTGTTGTGCGAGACGTGGAGCAATGGACAGATAAATGTCTGGAGCATCAAAAAAAACTGCAGCTTGTCTTCAAAGACTTGGTCAAAATCATTGTGAAAGTGAAGTGTCTTCTCTGATGCATCAGCAATTCAGTGTGTAGACCTTGCATTCCAGATGTGGAATAACTGAATGACCACTGAAGCCCAGAGCTTAGCTGCACTAACTTACCTCAGTTCTCACAATGCCAAAGCCTGTATTGTATACATTGAATACAATAACTCCAAGCACCTACTGTTTAATTCCAAGCACCTTGTCAATCAGTCAATATTAAAATTATCCCCAGCAAATACACAGTTGAAAGACCCCCCATAGCCACTTCTATAAGTCTATAAACAACACATTTTATATTAACATGAGGAAGTTGACTTGATACACAATTGTACACCTCACCCTGCATACATGCAGCCCACTATACAGTACATTAATCATTGTGTCTATGTCTCTTTAAGAGGATGGGCTCTGGTCAGTAGGGTATTGTACCCACAAACGATGGGATGGAAGGATCAATCTACCCGTGGTTCTCGTCTCTAAAGGTAAACAACCTCACAGTACTTACTGTTCACCCGGGGAGGGAGACCATTACACTGAACAACAAAATCATCCCTATTTACAGAGTCTGTAGCCTGTTGTTCATATTCTAGGAATTTAGCTCAAGTGGCCTCTTGTTGTTTGAAGTACTCGTTGAACCCATTTTCCTTTTCTAAACCTGCCTCCCCGCTTTCATTTTAAAGCAATAACTCATCGATGAACAACACCACTCGACAGTAACCACTCGTTTCGATGGCTCCACTTAGGCAGTGACCAAAACAGACTCCAAGCAAAAAGTCACATCACAATTCACCGCCATCGCTTCATTATCTAACTGTAGTGTGTCACCACTTGTTCCATGAATTACAGTTAATATATTCAACGTTCAGGTTATTTTGTAAACCAACATTGGCATGGTGTGTTGTACTGGGGATTTTATTTTCAGGGGAAAGAGTGATGACCCACTGGGCCAAAACTGCTTGAATCAACATTGTTTCCATGTCATTTCAACCCAAATAATCTATGTGATGTTGTTGAATCAACGTGTAAAAATGTAAGATTTGCAAAAATCATCAAAGTATGGGCGTTTTGTCTTTCGCCCAACTTTTAATTAACATAAATACATGTTTTTTGATTTTACATTGAGTTCACAGGTTTCTACTAAGCTAACATATGGAATTGTTTTAAGATGGTCATGCTAAGGATCATTTAGCTATTTCTCTTTGTATTTTAGGACCCCTGTAAAATTTCGTTGATGAAATTGAATTTGTCCTTACTGCTATTAGCCCATTGAAACATATTGAATAACATATTCATACATGGCAAAAAAATGATCAAAAGGAAATATATTTTGAAGTGTCTGTCCTATATCTGAGCGATATAAGAAAGTTTAGTATTGTAGAGCCAAATGTGTTCTAATGGTGGGGTCATATTAGTAGCCCAAACTGTTCGGATGCTATAGATAGAAGTTGGCACATCGACGATATCGACTTCAGACGAGTCCTGTGACACTTGTGGGGGGTCATAGAATGTCTTGTCTTTCCATAGAGGGGTTAATTTAGTTTGTAGCCCAAACCTTTCAGAAGCTACAGAAGTTTTCGGTAGAAGACCGATTTTCGGGATGTCTCATGGTCTGACAAACACTGCTGTATCTCTGCCACCTTCCACCACAGATGTAAATGACTGACATCGGCGGATGAGGTGAGGGTTAGGGTTAGGGTTAGGGTTAGGGTTAGGGTTAGGGTTAGGGTTAGGGTTAGGGTTAGGGTTAGGGTTAGGGTTAGGGTTAGGGTTAGGGTTAGGGTTAGGGTTAGGGTTAGGGTTAGGGTTAGGGTTAGGGTTAGGGTTAGGGTTAGGGTTAGGGTTAGGGTTAGGGTTAGGGTTAGGGTTAGGGTTAGGGTTAGGGTTAGGGTTAGGGTTAGGGTTAGGGGTTAGGGTTAGGGTTAGGGTTAGGGTTAGGGTTAGGGTTAGGGTTAGGGTTAGGGTTAGAGGGTTAGGGTTAGGGTTAGGGTTAGGGTTAGGGTTAGGGTTAGGGTTAGGGTTAGGGTTAGGGTTAGGGTTAGGGTTAGGGTTAGGGTATAGGGGACAGAGTAGACCTAGATATGACAGAGTATAGGGGACAGAGTAGACCTAGATATGACAGAGTATAGGTGACAGAGTAGACCTAGATATGACAGAGTATAGGGGACAGAGTAGGCCTAGATGTGACAGAGTATAGGGGACAGAGTAGGCCTAGATGTGGCAGAGTATAGGTGACAGAGTAGACCTAGATTTGACAGAGCATGCCTAGATGTGACAGAGTAGACCTAGATATGACAGAGTATAGGGGACTAAGTAGGCCTAGATATGACACACCTGAGATACTGTAGGTTTCAATTAATGACTGTGTATTACTATTATAAGTTACTGCTAATGTTACGACAGGGATCTGCCATTCCAGGTGTTCTGACCTGCTCTTCTCTGGACCAGGCAACCCACATAGCAGGAAGTCTGAAGGTGTGATACTCCTCTTCTCTGACCATCTTTACACAGAGACAGATGGGAAATGCTGCAATGCACCGGTATACAGCCTTATAACATGCACCTCGGTCTAACCGAGCTCATTAAAATAATCAAGCTTGTAAGTGGTCTTAACACCCGCCTTCACTCATTATTGCTTTTTCACAATTTTCCTAGAGTGACATATAAGCTATAAAAAAGCACACATTTTTGGATCTAATTCCGGAATTGTAAGGTATCGATGAATATAATTTACAGGTCGATATTAGACTGTGCCCATTTCTGGACTTACCCGAGGCCTTCCTCAGGTTCCCAAGATGTTATAACAGTTGTGAGGCCTTCAGCACTATGCTCCTCTCCTTCGGAGTAGACGCATAGTGCGGAGAGGAGCATAGTGCTTAAATTGTCTTAACAGCTGGGGAGGGGATGAACAACTCGTTAGCTCTGTGCATTTTAAGTCATCAAATCCCTCACCTCCTCACCTCCTCCTCATTTGCAAAGGGGACAGGAGTGAGGTGCTAATTAACGTGATAAAGAGAACAAATCTGATGGAAGCGCAGGATTTCAGAGGGGCATCTGTATTCTCAAACACTCACGGAAGGTGTTACTTTCATGTTTAATTAATTAAGCATTCTCTTTAACTGTATCTTGACAAATACGAGCCAATTAGAAATAAAGGAGAAATGTTTATAGCTAATTAATGGTTGATTTCAAGGGAAAACGTGTAAGGTGCAGGTACAGTATAGACCTCTTTATTACTGTTATCGGGAATCTGTAGTTTACACCTATAATGAAGTTGGTTATGAAGGCTTTATATGTTGGTTGGATGTTCAGAAAAGTTAAATCAAGGTAATTCTATGAAACCAGGGGTTTTGGACTCATGCATATGATGCGATCCATTTTCTGTTGTCGGTCTCTGCTCCAAAGGGTTGAAGGCAAAAGCTCTGACACTTTTATATGGTTGTAAGGGGTGCGTACCTGGTGGCAGGGAAGTCAGACGCAGGAGAGCAGAATTGGGTAATAACAGGAGCAGTTTAATTATCAAAACCAACGGCATCCAGAAATAACAAAATATGGGTACAAGACCCGTCACGCTCAAGTCAAAATGTGCACAAGCATTTACAACAAACAATTTCACACACAGACATGGGGGGAACAGGGTTTTAAATACACGACAAGTAATGAGAGAAATGTAAATCAGGTGTGTGGGAAAACAAGACAAAACAAATGGAAAGGGAAAGGTGGATCGGCGATGGCTAGAAGACCGGTGACGTCGACCGCCGAACGCCGCCCGAACAAGGAGAGGAACCGATTTCGGGGGAAGTCTTGACAATGGTAACTTTTGTGAGGCAAGTAGTAGTCAATGGAATGTACATAAATATGGCAGGATTCAGATATGATGTCATTGTTTTAGCACTATCCACTTAGCTTTAAAACTACTGTGTGCGATATGGTTTAATGTGACAATAAAACAGCACAATCTACTTTTTCTGTTGAAATAATTGCTAGCGTCTTGGAATTAAAATTGTGATCATGTATACTCTGCTAATAACCATTTAAAAATGTGTTTTGGTGAGAAATGTACAATACAGCGAACAAGGAATGTACGGTTAGTGCAAGGACCGCCGCTATTTCTCCATCCCCATTTTAAAGTAGTACAAACAAATGTTTGTGTCAGTGTTTCTCAGGGTGCCTCAATTAGTAGGGAAGAAGTAAGAAGGAAAACAGATAGTATAGAAAAACATTAACATTTGGTATAAATTCACCCACTTGAAGCACGTTTACACTATGTCCTGGAACTGTGCTGTGTTATTGATTGGTACGTTTTGGGTAAGATTTTGCTTTGACTGAATAACCAAAGTGTATATTTTAAAGATAATGTGGTAATGCTGTTTCCCTGGCCTACTTATTATGAACAATAGGAACAGGTACGACACCTAGACTTCTGCTTTTATTTTGATTCAACAGAGTGATCTTGTATATATTGGAATGGGCCAATGAGCTAGTTCACTTTGGGTTACTGTATTTCTGAATTCATCTTCTATTGTGGTATTGCTTTATTCATTTACCATGACTATGCTGGTGTATCATTCATTTCTAAAAATCAATGCAAGTCATCTGAGTTGAGCAGAATTGGTATAAGAAAATATGACGACCAAGAATTGTAGAATGGTTCAGTCCATTTTCCGTGAACTGTTACGTCGACATTTAACATTATTTTCCCGCCTATTTCCCATTTGAAGAAGGTGTGTTTTTCTGATCGGCTTCTGACATTAAAAGTATGTAAATATTGTTCTGTTTCTAGGCTACTTAAAAGTAGTGTAGGCCTAATATGTTCCTTGTGAACGTAATTTGTAAATCAAGATGGAATTCTGTTTGTTTAGAAAGTTATATTTGTACATGAACTTAATGGAATGTTTATCATAATACTAGTAGCCTACATTTTGAACAGGAGCTAAGCTAACGTTAGCACTTGTTGTTTTTAGTATTTCGCCAACTATGCAGCTGAGCATGTTAAGCATTTTTGCTAGGCTGTTTTTCCTGTGGTAAAACAAAACACATTAATTGTATTTTCACTGGTCAGGCACTAAGGGTTATATTGATTTGCTATTAATGCTAAATTGTAATTATTTTCTCCTCTAGGGCCTATTGATTGCCTACCTCCCTACTCTTCTAACGTTACATTTGCACACACTGTAACTTACATATATTTTTCAATTTGTCTTTTCTTTTGTGTTATTGACTGTACGTTGTTGTTTTTGTCGCACTGCTTTGCTTTATCTTGGCCAGGTCGCAGTTGTAAATGAGAACTTGTTCTCAGCAAGCCTACCTGGTTAAATAAAGGTTAAATAAATCAATAAAATATTCAATAGGTGTGGATGCAGTTGAGAACTGGTGCATGTTGCTTTCATTTTCTATATAACTATGCAAGTATGGTAACTTTTTCAGTATTTGAGAATTACAAATGGTTTTATTTGTGTATTGTATTATATTATGGTGTGGCACAGATGCAGTTGAGACATTGCACTTATGTCTGTTGTTTTCTCAAACTGCACTGCAGGCAGCAAATTGATATTCAGATTCATGTAGACAGAAGTCGTGCTGTCATCCTTTACACATAATGCAACAAAAAAAAACGTTTACACCAGCTCCATTTGGATTTTTCAGGGGAATGGGGATGTGCTACTCATGCAGTAAGCCAATGCCTAGTGAGATGGAAGAAAGAGAATCATATCCAGGGACTTGAAATCAGTTCACCAGGTAACACCAACACAGTATCATAGTTATTTAGAGTCTTCCACTTTAATTCATTTTCCTGTGTCAAATCTGTAACCATTTGAAGCCTACAATATTGCACTCAACTGAGGGAATGCAATTGTCTTAAAGTTAGCAGCAGAGCCTCTTGTGGCCAGTTAAGTATTTCAGTATAGTTTAGTAAAGTGTTGTGGGTGCATACTATTAGTTGTAACTGTGTTTTGGTGATTTCAATATTTTTCTAAAGCCTCTTTTTCAAATGTGTTGTATATATATTTTGTGACACCTAATCAATTAGAGGTTGTTTGTAAAGTCTATCAATATCAACAGTAATCAGAGAAAGGCCTATTATTCATGGTCTATTGGTTGATTTTGTCATATTTTGGGGGAACTGCATTATTTATTTATTTTTTATTTCACCTTTATTTAACCAGGTAGACAAGTTGAGAACAAGTTCTCATTTACAATTGCGACCTGGCCAAGATAAAGCAAAGCAGTTCGACACATACAACGACACAGAGTTACACATGGAGTAAAACAAACATACAGTCGATAATACAGTATAAACAAGTCTATATACGATGTGAGCAAATGAGGTGAGATAAGGGAGGTAAAGGCAAAAAAAGGCCATGGTGGCAAAGTAAATACAATATAGCAAGTAAAACACTGGAATGGTAGATTTGCAATGGAAGAATGTGCAAAGTAGAAATACAAATAATGGGGTGCAAAGGAGCAAAATAAATAAATAAATTAAATACAGTAGGGAAAGAGGTAGTTGTTTGGGCTAAATTATAGGTGGGCTATGTACAGGTGCAGTAATCTGTGAGCTGCTCTGACAGTTGGTGCTTAAAGCTGGTGAGGGAGATAAGTGTTTCCAGTTTCAGAGATATTTGTAGTTCGTTCCAGTCATTGGCAGCAGAGAACTGGAAGGAGAGGCGGCCAAAGAAAGAATTGGTTTTGGGGGTGACTAGAGAGATATACCTGCTGGAGCGTGTGCTACAGGTGGGAGATGCTATGGTGACCAGCGAGCTGAGATAAGAGGGGACTTTACCTTGCAGGGTCTTGTAGATGACATGGAGCCAGTGGGTTTGGCGACGAGTATGAAGCGAGGGCCAGCCAACGAGAGCGTACAGGTCGCAATGGTGGGTAGTATATGGGGCTTTGGTGACAAAACGGATTGCACTGTGATAGACTGCATCCAATTTATTGAGTAGGGTATTGGAGGCTATTTTGTAAATGACATTGCCAAAGTCGAGGATTGGTAGGATGGTCAGTTTTACAAGGGTATGTTTGGCAGCATGAGTGAAGGATGCTTTGTTGCGAAATAGGAAGACAATTCTAGATTTAACTTTGGATTAGAGATGTTTGATATGGGTCTGGAAGGAGAGTTTACAGTCTAACCAGACACCTAAGTATTTGTAGTTGTCCACGTATTCTAAGTCAGAGCCGTCCAGAGTAGTGATGTTGGACAGGCGGGTAGGTGCAGGTAGCGATCGGTTGAAGAGCATGCATTTAGTTTTACTTGTATTTAAGAGCAATTGGAGGCCACGGAAGGAGAGTTGTATGTCATTGAAGCTTGCCTGGAAGGTTGTTAACACAGTGTCCAAAGAAGGGCCAGAAGTATACAGAATGGTGTCGTCTGCGTAGAGGTGGATCAGAGACTCACCAGCAGCAAGAGCGACCTCATTGATGTATACAGAGAAGAGAGTCAGTCCAAGAATTGAACCCTGTGGCACCCCCATAGAGACTGCCAGAGGTCCGGACAGCAGACCCTCCGATTTGACACACTGAACTCTATCAGAGAAGTAGTTGGTGAACCAGGCGAGGCAATCATTTGAGAAACCAAGGCTGTCGAGTCTGCACATGAGGATGTGGTGATTGACAGAGTCGAAAGCCTTGGCCAGATCAATGAATACGGCTGCACAGTAATGTTTCTTATCGATGGCGGTTAAGATATCGTTTAGGACCTTGAGCGTGGCTTTGGTGCACCCATGACCAGCTCTGAAACCAGATTGCATAGCAGAAAAGGTATGGTGAGATTCGAAATGGTAGGTAATCTGTTTGCTGACTTGGCTTTCGAAGACCTTAGAAAGGCATGGTAGGATAGATATAGGTCTGTAGCAGTTTGGGTCAAGAGTGTGTCCCCCCCCTTTTGAAGAGGGGGATGACCGCAGCTGCTTTCCAATCTTTGGGGATCTCAGACAACACGAAAGAGAGGTTGAACAGGCTAGTAATAGGGGTGGCAACAATTTCGGCAGATAGTTTTAGAAAGAAAGGGTCCAGATTGTCTAGCCCGGCTGATTTGTAGGGGTCCAGATTTTGCAGCTCTTTCAGAACATCAGCTGAGCGGATTTGGGAGAAGGAGAAATGGGGAAGGCTTGGGCGAGTTGCTGTGGGGGGTGCAGTGCTGTTGACAGGGGTAGGAGTAGCCAGGTGGAAAGCATGGCCAGCCGTAGAAAAATGCTTATTGAAATTCTCAATTATGGTGGATTTATCAGTGGTGACAGTGTTTCCTATCTTCAGTGCAGTGGGCAGCTGGGAGGAGGTGTTCTTATTCTCCATGGACTTTACAGTGTCCCAGAACTTTTTTGAGTTAGTGTTGCAGGAAGCAAATTTCTGCTTGAAAAAGCTAGTCTTGGCTTTTCTAACTGCCTGTGTATAATGGTTTCTAGCTTCCCTGAACAGCTGCATATCACGGGGGCTGTTCGATGCTAATGCAGAACGCCATAGGATGTTTTTGTGTTGGTTAAGGGCAGTCAGGTCTGGGGAGAACCAAGGGCTATATCTGTTCCTGGTTCTAAATTTCTTGAATGGAGCATGTTTATTTAAGATGGTTAGGAAGGCGTTTAAAAAAATATCCAGGCATCCTCTACTGACAGGATGAGATCAATATCCTTCCAGGATACCCCGGCCAGGTCGATTAGAAAGGCCTGCTCGCTGAAGTGTTTCAGGGAGCATTTTACAGTGATGAGTGGAGGTCGTTTGACCGCTGACCCATTACGGATGCAGGCAATGAGGCAGTGATCGCTGAGATCTTGGTTGAAGACAGCAGAGGTTTATTTAGAGGGCAAGTTGGTTAGGATGATATCTATGAGGGTGCCCGTGTTTAAGGCTTTGGGGAGGTACCTGGTAGGTTCATTGATAATTTGTGTGAGATTGGGGACATCAAGTTTAGATTGTAGGATGGCTGGGGTGTTAAGCATGTTCCAGTTTAGGTCGCCTAGCAGCACAAGCTCTGAAGATAGATGGGGGGCAGTCAGTTCACATATGGTGTCCAGAGCACAGCTGGGGGCAGAGGGTGGTCTATAGCAGGCGGCAACGGTGAGAGACTTGTTTCTCGAGAGGTGGATTTTTAAAAGTAGAAGTTCAAATTGTTTGGGTACAGACCTGGATAGTAGGACAGAACTCTGCAGGCTATCTTTGCAGTAGATTGCAACACCGCCCCCTTTGGCAGTTCTATCTTGTCTGAAAATGTTGTAGTTTGGAATTAAAATTTCAGAATTTTTGGTTAGCCAAAGTATATTTGACTTTGATTATTTGCGGCCTGCAATGGAGATTTGCTTTGCAGTAGGTTAGAGAGTGGAAAGGAAACCTACTTTTTGTTTGTTTTCTTCACAGAGAAAGGGAGGGGGGTCTTGTTTGTATCATTGTGGTATATAGATAAATAAATAGTTAGAACAATATTTTAAATAAGGGAATGAAAGTCATCTAGTTGTTCTGCATCTTTCTTTTATACAAAATAGTGTCAACAGTAAACATTTAATGACACTAACCTGACAGTATTAGATGCGGAAGGTAAAGTACAGTAGGCCATTTATTTATTTTTACTGATGAGGCAACCATTTACAGACATGCCATATCCTGGCAATTCACACCTCTGCTTGAACCCCCCCCAAAAAAAGTATACTCTCTGCACACAAAATAGCATTGCCATCATCCTGGACAGGACATGGTCTAACAATACAGACCTGATCTCATCACACACACACACACACACACACACACACACACACACACACACACACACACACACACACACACACACACACACACACACACACACACGCATTCACATTCACAGCATTTACTTCCCCAACCTGATTTCAGTAAAGCCATAAAAAGGCCTTTTGTGCCTCGACATTTCCTACCATTGAACCATTACTGAATTATCATTCTCCAAGGGAATAGAGGCCTGTCGTCGTCTTTCAATTACCTTGTGTGAAAGTGAATGAATTCTTAAAATAATAACATTACACATTACCGTGTATGTCGCCATCTCGCAGAGTGCCACTGCCACAATGGAGCAACTTTTCTGTGGCAAGATGGAAAACAGCCTAATGTGTCGCGTAGCTACTTCATTTGACTTTAGAAAAGACAGTGCTGTTTTAACACAGCACTAACTAGGCCTACAGGCAGCCATAATGAATATACAAGTTGAACAGGGCCCTCTTGGTCAAGTGGATTCATTTTTTATCATTCTTATTTGAAATCCTATATGTGTTTAATTTATGGGTTCTGGGTGCTTAATTGTGTTGAGAGGGCCCCTCCAGACTAAATATATTCATCATATAATCAGAAATGTACAACTTTCCGTCTTGGTGCCATCCACTGTAGCAGCACAAGAGCATACAGGGAATGAGGACGGAAGTGTGTGTGAATTTTAATTGTGCTCGCAGCTACACGGCCACCAACTACAGTGACACACTGGTGTTCCCTGAGGTATAAACATTTAAAATGAACTAAGTAAAAAAGAAAGTTGCTGTAAATGGGGGGGGGGGGACATAACAGTGGCGTATCCAAATGAAGAGGGAGAGGGGAGAGCCGCTGCAATTCCCTGAAGATGGTTTATTATTCTGTGCTAAAATGAAGCGGGAGCAAGGAGTGGTAGTCAGCGATGCGTCAGAGTTGCTCTTTGAAGACATGAAAAAGCTGAACGCACAACAAAGACCAGATGTTCCAACATGCCTTATTTATGCACCCATCAGCCAGCTTCCCATGTCCACAAAGCACCAGCATATATTTTCCTTTTAAACTCACACATACAGCATAGCACCTGCCTTCTGCAAGGGTGCCACTTTTTTAGATTTTGTGTGTAAATGTGCTCCTGTCTTTCATTTGGAATCGTGGAACAGGTACAATTTGGTCAATTAGCTGACATTTCAAGTTATGACTTGGGTCTGTAGCTGTCAATCATAGCGACTATTTCACTATTTGTCGAAAGATAAGGACATTGAGATGATCGTATACAGTATGCCAATATGGTTTTTGGTTACAAAAGGGCACCGTTATCGCGTCTAGAACCTGTAAACTGCCCTATATTCCTCTCCACTAACACCATTCAGTTTCTATCTGCAACAGCCGTTCCAACCTCAATGACCCAAATACTGCACATGCACACATGCTCTAGTAACTGTATATGCGTGTGCATGCATCCCTTCACACATCCCTGTACCACTGAACACACACACACATACTGTACACTGAACAGAAATGAGCTGATGGTCTAATTTCTCTGCATTCTAAATGTGATAGCATAGTATCAGCATGGTTAAAAGCTTTTTATTCATTGTTTTCAGTGCTCTCAAATAAGTATCAACAGTTTATCTCTGTTTTTATCTCCAAAATGCTAAGGACCGGAAGGAAAGATCCTTAAACAAAAGCTGTTCAGTTCAATTAAAAACCGGAGCTATCTCTCACAGAATGGAGGGATTCATGGAAACAAAGAGTGCTAAATTGATGGCACCACAATAAAACTATTAGCTGGGGAGTAGACAGATGCTGATGTGCCGGTCTCCTTTCCAGGGATTATTATTTATTTACACTTCTCAATCACAGCCTCCCAGATGCCACCCGGACTCTGGCGTGGCACGCACACTGGGGGAAGTAGGGAACTCTGGGTAATAGAGCAGGGCTAGGGGAGAGCATCTCTCCAGTCAAAGGGACATGGGGTCAAGGTGCGGAACGTGGGTAGAGCGTGAGACAACAGTTAAAGAAGCCCTGGCACCGTGCCCAACACAAATCAATGTCTTAGATAGCTGTTTTTGTCCAAGGATTCTTTAATTGTCTGTGTTCTAATAGGCCTGCGTGTGCACATCTGTCACTAAGAAACAAATTGCTTTGTTTAAAGAAAAAATGAAATTGAACAAATTTCACATAAAAACTAACACAGGGATGGATGCAGACTTGGAAGTCATCACAACTCAATTCACTTCTGTTCAACAAATTTTGAAACAATGTGTATTAAACTGTGTCATGATTATGCTGTGACAAAATGGCTGCGATTCAACCAAGAGTCTGCTCAGAGACTGAGAGAGAGAGCCAGGTTGTATTCACTTGGAATCTTCTTTCACTTCAACCCATCTCCCCATTTCCTCAAAGCAGTACCGTAGTTGAGGCACTGATTTGGTCTTGTCAGATATGATGGAGGGGGTTTCTTTGGAGACGGCTGTCCTTGCCTCTTCTTTGGCCCGAGAGCGTCTCGAGCGTGCCCACCACTCTCAGTATGCACGCTCTCGCCTCTGAAAAACATCTTTATTCAGCTTCTTCACTAATGTCTGCGGCACAGGCATCAACATTCTTTGTGCGAAATGAATTACTGCTAATTAAAAATCAACAGAAATGAGCATGCAACACTCTGTGCCCCATTAATATTTTAACCAGCAGCAGCAGTAATTAAAGCTGCGCTAATTTTTTCCCTCTCTCGCTCAGCATCCACAACCAGTCAATAAATTACATCAAAAAGTACAGGTGTGTTTCCCTGTCAGAGCTGTAATATCATGATAAATCGGCATCATCCCTCATAGTTAACAGTCCCCTCGCAATTCGCCGCCGACTCACTACTTGCTGTTATCTTTGCCAGGGTAAATGGTAGGGGGGCGAGGAGGCCTCTCGTTTCGGTAACGCGCAGGTGTCTCAATGTGCCACATTTTGCAGGTAGCAAATGTGTGCTAAGAGCACCATTAATGGAGACGTAAAGGCTTTTCTTTTCTGCCTGGGTGTTTATGAAGACACTCTGAAAGAGAAAACTGATGTTTTCTTCACAGCTTCTCCCCCAGGCAATAAGCATGTCACTGTTGTTAGTATATCATGTGTCTTACATGTCTGTTTATCTTAATCTGTTATTTATTTGACACAGTTTTTACAATTATTTTGTAAATATATCATTACTACGCATGACCGTGCACAGACTGTCATTTTGTTGTTCATTTCTCGAAATTCATAACACACTAACTGCATCTGTAGTGATTATTATATATATATTTTTTTTCCCGCATAGGCCTATATATTTCTGAAACAAATCACTCACTTATCACAAATTGTAAGCAGGCTAGTTACAGTGCTTCCTAAAGACATGATTGCAATTGGGAAAAGTTGGTGGGCTATCAGCTGATCATTCTTGTTGATGATTGAACTAAATCTGCTAGTTAGCTAGCTCAATTTTTTTCCCTACTGTTTGTGATTTATATTTAATGCTCTTAAATAATAACTTCATAATATATCATTCAGAATCATGATATATGGCTGGCTGGCTAGTGGCTTGTGTGGATATTTGAGGACGTCACGACGACTTGCGGGCAGTGGGTTCAGAACAACAATGACAAAAACGGTATACAAAATGTTGTTATTATACCACCACCAAAAGGGCTCTTGGCAAGTGGGAGGGCAAAGGGGCACGTGGGAGGGAACAGTTAGACCCCTATCTGTGCACATGCCTGCTCCAACGTCACTACTTACTTTGCTATTAATAGAGCTATCAACACAAACCATTTCAATCAGTTTACTCCATCAAGTGCATCATGGTGCTGTTGTCCTAATATTCAAGCATTTTCTACTTCTACTTAAAGTGGTCAGTAGTTGAAACAAAAACCAGGGATAGGGCTGGAGAAATGTAGCCACTCTCAAATTCATACGCAGAGCTATGGATGCAAGGACTGATCATCCATGATATCAAACTTATAGCTTTATCTGTTTTCAGGCTATATAGTGTTTGTTTACATTTACTTTGTTTACAAACATTGGAGTAAACAAAGCTTCAATTTTAGCGTACCACAGTTGATCTAAGATCATGAAGCATTTATACATTATATTCTTGAATTATCAATGGGTACATGTTTTATTTTATTTTATTTCACCTTTATTTAACCAGGTAAGCTAGTTGAGAACAAGTTCTCATTTGCAACTGCGACCTGGCCAACATAAAGCATAGCAGTTCGACACATACAACAACACAGAGTTACACATGGAATGAACAAAACATACAGTCAATAATACAATAGAAAAAAAACAAAGTCTATATACAGCGAGTGCAAATAAGGTCAAATAAGGGAGTTAAGGCAATAAATAGGCCATGGTGGCGAAGTAATTACAATATGGCAATTAAACACTGGAATGGTAGGTGTGTAAGTGGAGATACTGTGGTGCAAAAGGAGCAAAATAAATAAATACAGTATGGGATGAGGTAGATAGATAGATGGGCTGTATACATATGGGCTATGAACAGGTGCAGTGATCTGTGAGCTGCTCTGACAGCTGGTTCTTAAAGCTAGTGAGGGAGATGGGAATCTCTAGCTTAAGTGATTTTTGCAGTTCGTTCCAGTCATTGGCAGCAGAGAACTGGAAGGAAAGACGACCAAAGGAGGAATTGGCTTTTGGGGTGACCAGTGAGATATACCTGCTGGAGCGTGTGCTACGAGTGGATGCTGCTATGGTGACCAGCCAGCTGAGATAGGGTGGGGCTTTACCTAGCAGAGACTTGTAGATAACCTGTAGCCATTGGGTTTGGCGACGAGTATGAAGCGAGGGCCAGCCAACGAGAGCGTACAGATCGTAGTGGTGGGTAGTATATGGGGCTTTGGTGACAAAATGGATGGCACTGTGATAGACTACATCCAGTTTGCTGAGTAGAGTGTTGGAGGCTATTTTATAGATGACATCGCCGAAGTCAAGGATCGGTAGGATGGTCAGTTTTACGAGGGTATGTTTGGCAGCATAAGTGAAGGAAGCTTTGTTGCGAAATAAGAAGCCAATTCTAGATTTAATTTTTGATTGGAGATGCTTGATGTGAGTCTGGAAGGAGAGTTTACAGTCTAGCCAGACACCTAGACGTATTCTAAGTCAGAGCCGTCCAGAGTAGTGATGCTGGACGGGCGGGCAGGTGCGGGCAATGATCGGTTGAATAGCATGCATTTAGTTTTATTTGCATTTAAGAGCAGTTGGAGGCCATGGAAGGAGAGTTGTATGGCATTGAAGCTCGTCTGGAGGTTCGTTAACACAGTGTCCAAAGAAGGGCCAGAAGTATACAGAATGGTGTCGTCTGCGTAGAGCTGGATTAGAGAATCACCAGCAGCAAGAGCAACATCATTGATGTATACAGAGAAGAAAGTCAGCCCAAGAATTAAACCCTGTGGCACCTCCATAGAGACTGCCAGAGGTCCGGACAGCAGACCCTCCGATTTGACACACTGAGCTCTATCAGAGAAGTAGTTGGTGAACCAGGCGAGGCAATCATTTGAAAAACCAAGGCTGTTGAGTCTGCCAATAAGAATGTGGTGAATGACAGAGTCGAAAGCCTTGGCCAGGTCGATGAATACAGCTGCACAGTAATGTCTCTTATCGATGGCGGTTATGATATCGTTAAGGACCTTGAGCGTGGCTGAGCTGCACCCATGACCAGCTCGGAAACCAGATTGCATAGCGGAGAAGGTATAATGTGATTCAAAATGGTCAGTAATCTGTTTGTTAACTTGGCTTTCGAAGACCTTAGAGATGCAGGGTAGGATAGATATAGGTCTGTAGCAGTTTGGGTCAAGAGTGTCTCCCCCTTTGAAGAGGGGGATGACCGCGGCAGCTTTCCAATCTTTGGGAATCTCAGATGATATGAAAGAGAGGTTGAACAGGCTAGTAATAGGGTTTGCAACAATTTCGGCAGATAATTTAAGAAAGAGAGGGTCCAGATTGTCTAGCCCGACTGATTTGTAGGGGTCCAGATTTTACAGCTCTTTCAGAACATCAGCTATCTGGATATGGGTGAAGGAGAAATGGTGGGGGCTTGGGCGGGTTGCTGTGGAGGGTGCCAGGCGTTTGACTGGGGTAGGGGTAGCCAGGTGGAAAGCATGGCCAGCCATAGAGAAATGCTTATTGAAATTCTCAATTATAGTGGACTTGTCGGTCGTAACAATGTTTCCAAGCCTCAGAGCAGTGGGTAGCTGGGTTGAGGTGCTCTTATTCTCCATGGACTTTACAGTGTCCCAGAACTTTTTTGAGTTTGTACTGCAGGATGCACATTTCTGTTTAAAAAAGCTAGCCTTAGCTTTCCTAACTGCCTGTGTTTATTGGTTCCAAACTTCCCTGAAAAGTTGCATATCACGGGGGCTATTCGATGCTAATGCAGAACGCCACAGGATGTTTTTGTGCTGGTCAAGGGCAGACAGGTCTGGAGTGAACCAAGGGCTATACTATATTCTATATGATATTCATTCATTTATTTAGCCCAAAAATGTATGTAGCATCTGCATATTGCCCCTTTAATCAACAACATCCTTATTCCTAGTTAGTACCTCCTCTCTAATTTCAATCTTAAAGCTCTCCTTGGATTAAATTAGTAATTGATTGACAGCGTAACATAATCCCATCCATTTTGATCATATTTTGTGTCAACAGAGGTTAATCCTATATCAAATCTTACGAAGTTATGTTGTTTGTGAGGGCAAAATTATGCAAGCTCTTATCCTCAATGCATTGGTCCACCATACCCTGCTATGACATAGAAACTTTACAACATCAGCAATGTATTACTGTAAGTAACTGATATTATAACTATTTTACTGTAGTCCCATCATGGTTTGGAGGCAGTGTCACTATATGCTGTACTTGACCAATACAATATACCCACTGGGGACACACTGGTTGAATCAATGTTGTTTCCACGTCATTTCAAGGAAATTACGCATAATCACTGTGGAATAGACGCTTTAGTTGGCGTCTGTGCCCAGTGGGTATTTACTGGTATTGCTGCATTTGTGGCTTGTTTGGCTGAATGGACCCACCCATTTCATCACCTGCTTCTCTTGAAATCATACAATAAATGTTAACTTGGGATCAAATCAAAGTTTATTGGTCGCATACACAGTTTAGCAGATGTTATAGTGGGTGCAGTAAATACTTAGGTTAGTGGCTCCTAACAGCGTAGTAAAATACTTTAATACTTTGCAGCACTCTACAATGTTTAATAAATCATTAGCTGAAGACCTATAGATACAGTGGTGACAGTCTGTGTGCAGTAAAAGTATGGCTCAGTTAACTTGGATGTTGATGAGTAAAACACACTCAGCACTGAGACAAGACATGGCAACATAAGTGTAAATATTAATTTCACTGTATTTTTCGTGAAATAAATGAATTGATGCATGCTCTGGGGTCCTGGAGTCAGTAGTGGAGAAATGGGTTGATTTGTTACGTGCCTCAACAAATGATAATTCCCTTCTCATTGGGAGCTTTGAGCACTTTTCTACTATTTTTAGGCCCCCTGGTGTGAGCTTTCTTCTGTCTCTACTCACTCTGTTATTAAGTCTCAGATCATTTTCAATTCATTGTTGAAGACTAAAGTCTTTGGGTGATACTGTGTGGGAAAACGGGAAACAGTTTATTATAGTAAGCTGTTGTATGTTAATTAAGATTGCGTGTGAAATTCCCAAATTTACTAATGATTAGACATGACCTGTCTGTGTATTACCTCTGCATCTTACACACACACACACACACACACACACACACACACACACACACACACACACACACACACACACACACACACACACACACACACACTCACTCACTCACTCACTCACTCACTCACTCACTCACTCACTCACTCACTCACTCACTCACTCACTCACTCACTCACTCACTCACTCACAGACATAACAATTAAATTGTTTGGCGCATATATGGAGTATGTGAGTACTCGTTAGTCAGCACCTCTACAAAAAATGTGGGTCGTGCTCATGCTTTTTAATAAACATGAGAAGTCTGACAAGAATGACAAGCAACTCCATACAGTATCAGTATAATTCAAATCAAAACAAATGTTATTAGTCACTTGCTCTGAATACCTTACAGTGAAATGCTTACTTATGAGCAATGCAAATTGTCTGGGTAGCCATTTAATTAGATGTTCAGGAGTCTTATGGCTTGGGGGTAGAAGCTGTTTAGAAGCCTCTTGGACCTAGACTTGGCGCTCTGGTATCGACAGTCTATGACTAGTGCCTGTAGTCTTTGACAATTTCTAGGGCCTTCCTCTGACACTGCCTGGTATAGAGGTCCTGGATGGCAGGAGTGGTGTACTGGGCCGTTCGCACGACCCGCTGTAGTGCCTTGCGGTCGGAGGCTGAGCAGTTGCCATACCAGGCAGTGATGCAACCAGTCAGGATTCTCTCGATGGTGCAGCTGTAGAACCTTTTGAGGATCCGAGGACCCATGTCAAATCTATTCAGTCTCCTGAGGGAGAATACGTTTTGTCGTGCCCTCTTCACGACTGGCTTGGTGTGCTTGGACCATGTTAGTTTGTTGGTGATGTGGACACCAAGGAACTTGAAGCTCTCAATCTGCTCCACTGCAGCCCCGTCGATGAGAATGGGGGCGTGCTCGGTCCTCTTTTTCCTGTAGTCCACAATCATCTCCTTGTCATGTGGCAGTCAGGTAAAGGGTCTTGTCAACAACTAGGTTATGCTGTTCTACATCTCTGGTTGACACTGAGGTCTCAGGGGCATTAATGGTAACGTGACTTATTTCTATTCAAGCACAATGGAGCGTAGCCCTTAGCAATTTTTACAGTGAGATCATTGAACACAGTTCAGTCAAAGATGTCAAGATGTGTCTCATGTACATGAGTTGGCAGTCCATTGTATAGAATGAGTATGTTGTTAACTCTCAGTATTGTTGACATTTATTTATAGAGTGGACAGATATGTAAAAGTCTGTGTGGTGTTGACATCATTGTTGAGGTCAATTGACCTACATATAATGGAAACATACGGTATGAGTCTGAATCACTTGTAACTGTTTTTGTTGGAAATAAAGTACAATGTGTTGGCCTAGCAAGCTTTGAAGAAAAAAAACATACAGGCTAAAAGGTTACATAAGTAAATAGTTGATATATTCATCATCGCAGTCAAAAACTAAAGAATGTAACGTTCAATGCTTTTGCTAAGCCTAGATAAGACTGAACTGTTGTCTAGGTATCATGGCTCTGTTTTTGCCCTCCCTGTTCCGAGCCTCTCTCCGCACAATGACATTACAGGATGCTAAGCTTCAGCTCATATAGAGACATATTCAAGACCCATTTATTTGAGATTGCTTTTAGCGTAATTCAATAAAGGCTTTTTTTTTACTAATTTATTTCCATGGTGAAATTTCTGCTGAGGAAAACCAGGGCTGCATTTCCTTCATTAGCCGTAATAATAACGATAATAACAATAATGACATTAAATGCGATCATTACAAAGTTTCCCCTCTCAGGCATCAATGTCAACGTTATAGACCTACAGCACTTGGTGACTGATTGGCACTGGACATTGAGGAAAATGGAGCCAAATCATTTTAGTTTAAAATAAATTACATGATGTACGAAGCTGATTTACACACAGCGGTTACATTAAGTAGACATATTGGAGAAGTCTCATAATTTATATTGTTCATGTCTTCTTATTCTGGTTATGTTGTATTGGTGTTTTATCAAATATTGACTTTCTTTATATTATTTCTTAAAATTGGAATTTGTGAATATATTTGTGACAATATTAAAACATTATTAGTCACAAACACTTCTGGAGTACTGGTCAGAAAAACAATGGTGAGCGCTAGTGGTGCAGAGAGGAGGAGGAAGGATAGAGAGGGAACCTGACAAAGGGATACCCAGGCAGTCAGAGAAGAAGACAGGCAGAATGTAAAAGGAAGAGAGAGAGAGCAAGGATGAAGAGAGATATAGAGGAATGAGGAGAGGGCAAAAACGCGGAATTCACCCGCCACCATCGTCGGATCCATTTTCCACCACTGGAGGCCAACTGGCTATCAAAATGGCATCAGTCGGAGCTTAGAGAGGAGAACTTGGGCTTTGGTGATCTGCAGTCAGAGCAGCACAGCTTCCCAAATGCCCTGCAAAAATAAATATTTGAATATTCTCCGGCGCTCCTTAACCAGATTAAATTGGATCATTTCATTGCGCCGCTCGCCCTTGCCAAAATGCCAAAAGAGTGTGGGTCTTGGCGAGCCTCTGTCGCCCAGGCATGCTTCCCTCCCCCTGGCCCTGCCCACCCCCTGCACTATCTGCTGACACAGAGTCTGCCCCCAGGCCCCGGCTTTCTCCTCGGCCACCCTCTCTGCTGAGAGAGCTGGCACACGGTGCGCACGTATAAAGCCCCAGACACACACTGGGAACGGAACCGGCCACCGGGCCAGAGAGCCCATCCTGTTTATGTGATGTCAGCGTCAGGTGACTCTCATCTCTTATGAAGGGTGTTGTCGCCCCCTCAGCCACTGTTGGTGCTATGAAAGCATAACGTCTCTGGCCTTTAGTTTTCCAATGTGTTGTACAGTTACTCCAGAGGTGGTAATCCATTCTCAAGGAGAGAATTCTTAGCCAAAGGAAAATGTCCTATTTCTTTCTGGAATATTTTCATACATGTTCATAACTTTGATGTTTACATAGCCATGGTATCTTGGTGATTGTTGCCAGCGTTGTTAGGGCCACTGTAACTTTTAAACTTTTGGAAAATCCTTCAAACAGTCTACAAAACATCTCTTCCACTGTCAGAGCCCAGCTGGTCTGTTCGGCATGTCTGAAAGGTCTGTCAGAATAGGGATCAAGCAACAACTGTGTATCCGACGAAGCAGTAAAAGCACCTGCTATACTGCTGCAAGCGCAAATTATACCGAACAAAAATCAGAACTCGACATGCAACAATTTAAAAGATTTTACTGAGTTACAGTTCATATAAATGAATCTGTCAATTGAAATACATTCATTTGGCCCTAATCTATGGATTCCATATGACTGGGAATACAGATATGCATCTGTTGGTCACAGATACCTTACAAAAAAAGGTAGGGTCGTGGATCAGAAAACCAGTCAGTATCTGGTGTGACCACCATTTGCTTCATGCAGCGCGACACATCTCCTTCTGCATAGAGTTGGTCAGGCTGGTGATTGTGGTCCTGTGGAATGTTGTCCCACTCCTCTTCAATGGCTGTGCGAAGTTGCTTGTTATTGGTGGGAACTGGAACACAATGCCGTACACGTCGATCCAGAGCATACCAAACATGCTCAATGGGTGACATGTCTGGTGAGTAAGCAGGCCATGGAAGAACTAGGACATTTTCAGCTTCCAGGAATTCTGTACAGATCCTTGTGCATTATCATGCTGAAACATGAGGTGATGGTGGCCGATGAATGGTATGACAATGGGCCACAGACAGATTATTTCACTTATATTTCACTGTATCACAATCCCAGTGTCAGAAGCTTACATACACAAAATTGACTGTGCCTTTAAACAGCTTGGAAAATTCCAGAAAATGATGTCATGGCTTTAGAAGCTTCTGATAGGCTAATTGACATAATTTGAGTCAATTGGAGGTGAACCTGTGGATGTATTTCAAGGCCTACCTTCAAACTCAGTGCCTATTTGCTTGACATCATGGGAAAATCAAAAGAAATCAGCAAAGACTTGTAGACCTACACAAGCCTGGTTCATCCTTGGGGGCAATTTCCAAACGACTGAATGTATCACGTTCATCTGTACAAACAATAGTACACAAGTATAAACACCATGGGACCGCGCAGCGGTCATACCTCTTAGGAAGGAGGACAAAATGACAGACAAAATGTGGGGAAAAAATCCAGAAAATCACATTGTAGGATTTTTTATGAATTTATTTGCAAATTATGGTGGAAAATAAGTATTTGGTCAATAACAAAGGTTTATCTCAATACTTTGTTATATACCCTTTGTTGGCAATGACAGAGGTCAAACATTTTCTTTAAGTCTTCACAAGGTTTTCACACACTGTTGCTAGTATTTTGGCCCATTCCTCCATGCAGATCTCCTCTAGAGCAGTGATGTTTTGGGGCTGTTGCTGGGCAACACGGACTTTCAACTCCCTCCAAAGATTTTCTATGGGGTTGAGATCTGGAGACTGGCTAGGCCACTCCAGGACCTTGAAATGCTTCTTACGAAGCCACTCCTTCGTTGCCCGGGCGTTGTGTTTGGGATCATTGTCATGCTGAAAGTCCCAGCCACGTTTCATCTTCAATGCCCTTGCTGATGGAAGGAGGTTTTCACTCAAAATCTCACAATACATGGCCCCATTCATTCTTTCCTTTACACGGATCAGTCGTCCTGGTCCCTTTGCAGAAAAACAGCCCCAAAACATGATGTTTCCAACCCCCATGCTTCACAGTAGGTGTTCTTTGGATGCAATTCAGCATTCTTTGTCCTCCAAACATGACGAGTTGAGTTTTTACCAAAACGTTCTATTTTGGTTTCATCTGACCATATGACATTCTCCCAATCTTCTTCTGGATCATCCAAATGCTCTCTAACACACTTCAGACGGGCCTGGACATGTACTGGTTTAAGCAGGGGGACACGTCTGGCACTGCAGGATTTGAGTCCCTGGCGGCGTAGTGTGTTACTGATGGTAGGCTTTGTTACTTTGGTCCCAGCTCTCTGCAGGTCATTCACTAGGTCCCACCGTGTGGTTCTGGGATTTTTGCTCACCGTTCTTGTGATCATTTTGACCCCACGGGCTGAGATCTTGCGTGGAGCCCCAAATCGAGGGAGATTATCAGTGGTCTTGTATGTCTTCCATTTCCTAATAATTGCTCCCACAGTTGATTTCTTCAAACCAAGCTGCTTATCTATTGCAGATTCAGTCTTCCCAGCCTGGTGCAGGTCTACAATTTTGTTTCTGGTGTCCTTTGACAGCTCTTTGGTCTTGGCCATAGTGGAGTTTGGAGTGTGACTGTTTGAGGTTATGGACAGGTGTCTTTTATACTGATAACAAGTTCAAACAGGTGCCATTAATACATGTAACGAGTGGAGGACAGAAGAGCCTCTTAAAGAAGAAGTTACAGTTACATCCACAGTAAAACGAGTCCTATATCGACATAACCTGAAAGGCCACTTAACAAGGAAGAAGCCACTGCTCCAAAACCGCCATAAAAAGCCAGACTACGGTTTGCAACTGCACATAAGGACAAAGACCATACTTTTTGGAGAAATGTCCTCTGATCTGATGAAAGAAAAATAGAACTGTTTGGCCATAATGACAATCGTTATGTTTGGAGGAAAAAGGGGGATGCTTGCAAGCCGAAGAACACCATCCTAACTGTGAAGCACAGGGGTGGCAGCATCATGTTGTGGGGGTGCTTTGCTGCAGGAGGGACTGGTGCACTTCACAAAGTAGATGACATCGCGAGGGAGGAAAATGATGTGGATATATTGAAGCAACATCTCAAGACATCATTCAGGAAGTTAAAGCTTGGTCGCAAATGGGTCATCCAACTGGACAATGACCCCAAGCATACTTCCAAAGTTGTGGCAAAATGGCTTATTGACAACAAAGTCAAGGTATTGGAGTGGTCATCACAAAGCCTTGACCTCAATCCCATAGAAAATGTTTGGGCAGAACTGAAAAAGTGTGTGCGAGCAAGAAGGCCTACAAACCTGACTCATTTACACCAGCACTGTCAGGAGGAATTAGCCAAAATTCACCCAACTTATTGTGGGAAGCTTGTGGAAGGCTACCCGAAACATTTGACCCAAGTTAAACAATTTAAAGGCAATGCTACCAAATACTAATTGAGTGTATGTAAACTTCTGACCCACTGGGAATGTGATGGAAGAAATAAAAGCTGAAATAAATCATTCTCTCTATTATTATTCTGACATTTCACATTCTTAAAATAAAGTGGTGATCCTAACCGACCTAAGAAAGATAATTTTTACACTGATTAAACTTCAGGAATTGTGAAAAACTGAGTTTAAATATATTTGGCTACGGTGTGTGTAAACTTCCGACTTCAACTGTACATGTAATAATTTCTGCAAAGCTGTGTTGAAAACATAAAAGAAAACATTAATAACAAAGTATCGCAAAGTGCCGTACATACATTTTTTTTTTTATCTTAAGAAAGCCCCTGACATTTTCCCACTTTGGTACATTGTATACTAAAGGAACTGAGAACGGAGATTCATAAATGCGGTTTGTCTGTGAATGAAAGTTAACTAACTAAGAAATTAGGGAAACACGGCAATTTGAACAAGCAGCTGGAAGACTTCAGCATTTGTAGCACTTTCCTGCCTCCTCTCTCTCATGCAGTGCCGAAGTACGTCTTTTTTGGTGCCCCTCACTTGCCACACAGTGGTACCGGGAGATATCGTCTCCCCATTTCTGACGATTTGTTTTAGAGGGAACCCTCAGGAAATGTAGCAATATGAATAACAAATCAACAATCTGTTAAAAAGTGCCCCTCATGCAATCTATGAAATACAATGGGGTTCGAGTTCTCCCCTCTCCCACTGTTACCAAACAGACAATACTGTTTGTACACAAGTGCAGTCTATGTGACTTGATAAGCAAGAACTTTACAAGTGTATGTGGTTGTTCTCCGTCTCGCTTTCTCCTCTCTTTCTCAAATTAATGTCGCTTATCTGTCTAATTGCTGCTCGCTCTGCTTGTTGTTGGGATTAGCCTTTCAAATTCGTCATAATTTTATTTCCAATTTAAGGCAAATTTTTCAGTGAAAACTTACTAAGTACAAACATAAAGCACATAGGATATTTACAGAATGAATGATGGTAAAGTAGTACTAATATATACATTTCAGAGACGGTTTTCTGGCTCATCTGGCTCTCCGCCTTCTAAAACAAAGGATGGTATAGGAGGTAATGAATCCCAAACCTGCTCTGACCAGTCTTTCTAATTCCATCTCTCTCTCTCTCTCTCTCTCTCTCTCTCTCTCTCTCTCTCTCTCTCTCTCTCTCTCTGTCTCTCTCTCTCTCTCTCTCTCTCTCTCTCTCTCTCTCTCTCTCTCTCTCTGTCTGTCTGTCTGTCTGTCTGTCTGTCTGTCTCTCTCTCTCTCTCTCTCTCGCACTGCACTGCACTGCAGCTGTGGTGTCCTCAGGGCTGTTAACCAGATCAGGTGCTAAATTCACTAATTGAATAATTTCACTGGGCTCCACTACAGGGCCTTTAGAAGCGGCTGCTCTTTGTGTCTCTCCTCGTGTGACTGAAAAATGTTTTAAATGAAGGAGTAAAGCAGAGCTGTTGTACTAGCTAGGATAAATACAGTATGATCGTATGATGTGGTCTGTTTTTTCCAAAACATTTTTCAACAGGGACCACATCAGGAAGTATCTATCGGCAGTGAACTTAGTTGGTTGGTTTTACATGATGCAATGTTTGGGAGATTTAAGGCTTTAATTTACCATGATGTGTTGCAGAATATCACCTGCATGAGGTTGAGTGACCCACTGATGCGTTACTCATTTGGACTTCTAGCCAACACTAAAACAAGAGAGAACACTGTCAAATGCCATGCCGGCAATTCTACAAATTGCCCTGGCAATAAGCCATGTGCAAAAAGGGCCAATCAGAGAATGTCATAGTGAACAGTCAGCCAATCACTCTGACCTTTAGCTCTGATATTTGTATTTTCATACAACAGACACCACACACAAAGTTTTCTGTGGAGGAAAATATCCATGAAATGCATTCAACTGTCTTCTATTCTAGTTGCCGCTATACTGACTCCTCTACCTCCTCAGAAACTTCTCCAAAGCCTCTAGCCCCTCTAACTTTTGTGCCGACGTTTGAGTTGTCTTTCTTCGACTCCGAAGCCGAAGGCACGTGACCAAGGCAGATCCCACTGGCAATCCATCTCACCCACCGGCGGAGGAACGTGGAACAGAATAGCACTATTGTGGAAGATTGATCAGTCTTTGGCACCCGCTGGCCACAACTTGCCCAGAAATCTGCGTCCCCAATTCCCTAGGCTTAGGTTGGCCTTTGCAGCTTCCTTAGCCTACACAGCTCCAGTTGCTCCAACCAGACCGGCGGATATTTACTGTTTCCTCTCCCGTTCTCAACTTGTGACCACATTTCTTACTTTAGATTGACCCCCTCTGATCCTCCTTTGTGCTCGCACCAAGATTATAGGAACAGACGATGCAGGGGAGGGAGACTGCCAAACGCCTGACTGTCGAGATGCCTTTCCTGGGCCGCTCATGCCTGAAACATCCCCGTGCCATCCCCACTCCGGCCTGCGCCAGTCTATATGACTTATGGAGTTTGGGCCCTCTACTGCCAATCCCACTTAGAGTGCATTTTTCCGATAAACAAAAGCACATTCAAGCTTTAGCTTCTCATTTCACACTATGTGCTTTGGCTTCAGGCAATGTTTTCCCGGAGCCCTTGGCCTATAGTCCAAAGAATGGCTCCAGTTGGCCACATGTGGAGGATTAGACTCCATCTTTCATCCTCCACGCTCTCTTCTCGCCCTCTACTACCAGAGCCATTGCTGCTTCCCATGCGCTAGTGAACCATCTCCATGGACACACACACTCACCCTCTTCTTCCTCCACCTCCAATACAAAAACACAAACTCACCTGCCTCTTTCTCCCCCACTCTCTTCTTCCCCCTTGGCTCAGCCAACCACACACAGCGACATCACAGCAGAGCCACAGTTGGATTTGAAACTTGTTAGTTTAATGCGGGGGTGTATTCTTGGCTATTGTGTGTTTTGAGCACTAGTAACTTAGACAAATCTTAGATTCAAAAGTCTTATTTTGATAGCGAACTTCTTGTGGTGAATGGAGGTATTATGTGATGCTCTTTTCATGCATAAATTGGTAATCCACATTGTTTTTTTACATATTTCAGCAGCTACCATTTGTAGCCTGGCAAGTATATGTTAATGGTGAACTGTACATATGGTGCTACAATCGAGTGGCTGTGCCATCTATTGTGAATTTATTCAATTTCAGAGGTGTACACTTTGAATATACTTAGGCCGCTAAGTGCGAATGGTATGCCAGATGGAAAGACGCAGGAGAATAAGACAAGCATGACTTTTAATGCTCCCTCTATTAGAAATGTCATGGCTCGGATCTGACGCCAAGTAGACCTGCGAAGGCCCTTTGTCTGGGGCTAAACAGGGATATCAGAGCAGTTATTAGCAGTGTTGTCTGAAATGCTATCCGAGGCAAGGGGTGACCCCCAGGGCTTCGCCTGTCTCGGGGAACAGACGTGCCACCCACTCGCAACAGTTGTACCCTACCCACAATGCCCTTGTGGGAGTATCTGGGCTAGTTGCGGGCCGAAGATGATACCTCACTTAACTAGCTCCCCATTGGCTCCAGGGAGGGAGCATGTTTTCGTGTGGAGGGGAGGCAGAGGAGGGGGAAAGGAGGGGGGTGAAAAGCGCATATATTTAGAGGATCAATATTTACCCAAACTTCTTCTCCTTAGCCAACACCTGCTGTGTCTTTGTATAAGAAATCCTGCAGAAAAACTACTGCCTGATTTCAGCTCATGACTTGTTTTACTTTTTCCAATATTAACTTTAAAACTAGATAAAGTTATTATTTCATTAAGTTTGTGGTTGCTTTTTCACAACGTCTCGGAGTGCACATTACAACAATACAAATAATAATGAACATTTAAAGGCTCATTTTCCTGACTAATTTCCTTTGTTATTTTTTAAAATCCTTAATGAAGAGTTTAATTTCCAACATGTGTGTGAAGAAAACATCCATTACTGACTGTGTAGTTACTGAAAGTGAATTCCTTTCTTTTGTAATGTAATAGTTATGTTTAATTGCTTTATAATGTTGTCTGTAGACTCAAATCTTGGAGGAAAATAAACCTTGTGTTTTGTTTGTTATCTTTCAATTTCATATCTACAAATGTTATTTTACAATTCTTAATTGCTCATTATTTGCATAGTACTTATATCAGCATCGCAGGATTAATTTTAGTGTTGCAAGTTCCTAATAAGAACAAGGTTAGGCCTATTTATTTTGAATAACACAAGTCTGTCAGGTCATTTTTCAGAAGGAATCACAAGAACATTATATTATTATATCCCATGATATTATTTTATAATAATTAACAGGAGAATTCACAGCTTGACTGCCCATGCTGTGGGATTACGAGTAAGATATGCACTGTGAGTGTTGGGACTAAGTGGAATGAACTGTAGTGGCACTTAAATCCACAACTTGCACAGAAGGACTTAGCCCTTAAATTCATTTGTCAATACATGCATGATCTATGTGCAGCTCCTCAACCTTCTGTCTGTCCTCCGCTCTCCATTCTGAGTATAGGGGGAAATGTTCATCCATTCATCATAGGGTACGTCTGCATTTAGCTATTTGTCTGATGTTGAGAACAGATGATCTTAACTTGTTATGGCATTTGTCAATAACATAGAATTGACTGTCTCCATATACCACAACCACACTTGTCACATTGCTTTTAACAGCAAACCATTAACAACAACCACATCATCTCTTATTTCATTTCTGTCTATCTCTCTTCCTCCCTTTTAATGCCAATCAGAGTAAGATAGGTAGATCCACTGCTAACTCTTGAGATTCAGCATGTGTTTCTTCCCAGAGGGGAAAAATTAATTCCTCCTCCTCGTCCTCCTCCTCCCTTTCTCCGCCAAGGTGCAGCATCCTCCCTCTTTCTCTCCCATCTGAAAGAATACAAGAGAATGAGAACCTCTCCTGAGGGGATCCAGCTTATATACTATTTCATCCGCATTTAAATCCTCTGATAGATGTGAATATGAATGCCTTCGCAGGGAAGTTACAGAATAAAGAGAGATTATTTTCTGAAGATACTAATATTAGTATTTTGGCAAGGGGAGTGTAAATGGGAATCATAGGCGTGGGGATGACTATTGATATTGATATTAAGCTTGTCTTTTATAGCACTGCCATCAAAGGGGAGTCAAAAAGGAAGCGGAATATAGTTTTTATGTACCTGTAACTTCCTCTTCAAAAAAAAGGAATTAACAAAGAGGATTATGTCTTAATTCTTAAATAAATATGTCATTTGGATTGTTATTTTATGTACATATGTTTCATCCATCATGGAAATCCTATAGGGGGTGGACTTCATAAGAAAGACAGTGATATTGACCCTACAGCACACTGCCTCAAATTCTGTCATGACAACCTGGTTATAGTAGAAAACTGTTTGTGGAATTAATATAATTTGATATGCTGATGGTGTGGCTTACCCAGGTACTACCAATGCCTACCTTATTCACAGGGTTGGGGAGTAGCTGATTAGATGCAAAAAATCAATCTGTAATCGGTTACATTACCAGCAAAAATATTGTAAGCAGATTACAGATACTTTTGAAAAACTAGATGATTACTTCTTGAATTACTTTTAAATTCAGAAAGGATGTTTGTAAAAAAATATATACATTATGCCACCTTTCTGTTTTCTCAATGACATTCAATTCAGTGTCTTCCTTTTTGTCTTCTTCTAATGTCTCTTAAGGGGAAGGTAATCCAAAAGTAACTGAAAGTAACCAGGTAACTATAATGGATTACATTTAGAAAGTAACCTATCCAACCCTGCTCGCTCACCGTTAAACATCTGCTGGACAACATCAAAAACACAAGAGTAATCCTCAAGAAGAGACTGCCAGGAGTTCATTGGTTAACACTGTCAGTGTTAATCATCCTAGAGCAGTGGTTCCAAACTTTTTATAGTCCCGTACCCCTTCAAACATTAACCCTCCAGCTGCGTACCCCCTCTAGCACCAGGGTCAGCATACTCTCAAATGTTGTTTTTTGCCATCATTGTAAGCCTGCCACGCAACACTATATGATAAATTTATTAAACATGTTTTTGTCACAACCCAGCTCGTGGGAAGTCACAAAGAGCTCTTGTAGGACCAGGGCATAAATAATAATATAATAATCAATAATGTTGCCCTTTATTTAACCATCTTACATATAAACCTTATTTGTTCATTGAAAATTGTGAATAACTCAACACAGGTTAATGTGAAGGGTGTGCTTGAAAGGATGCACATAACTCTGCAATGTTGGGTTGTATTTGAGATAGTTTCAGTCTTAAATCATTTTCCACACACAGTCTGTGCCTGTATTTAGTTCATGCTAGTGAGGGCAGAGAATCCACTCTCATATAGGTACACTACTGTTCAAAAGTTTGGGGTCACTTAGAAATTTATGTGTATTTGAAAGAATAGGACTTTTTTTGGTCCATTTTAAAATAACATCCAATTGATCAGAAATACATTGTAGACATTGTTAATGTTGTAAATTACTATTGTAGCTGGAAATGGCTGATTTCTTTTATGGACTATCTACATAGGCTTACAGAGGCCCATTATCAGCAACCATCACTCCTGTGTTCCACTGGCACGTTGTGTTAGCTAATCCAAGTTTATCATTTTAAAAGGATAATTGATCATTAGAAAACCCTTTTGCCACTATGTTAGCACAGGTGAAAGCTGTTGTGCTGATTAAAGAAGCAATAAAACTGGCCTTTTTTAGACTTGTTGAGTATCTGGAGCATCAGCCTTTGTGGGTTGGATTACAGGCTCAAAATGTCCAGAAACAAAGAACTTTCTTCTGAAACTCATCAGTCTATTCTTGTTCTGAGAAATGAAGCTGAAGATCTCGTACAACACTGTCTACTACTCCCTTCACTGAACAGAGCAAACTGGCTCTAACCAGAATAGAAAGCGGAGTGGGAGGCCTCAGTGCACAACTGGGCAAGAGGACAAGTACATTAGAGTGTCTAGTTTGAGAAACAGATGCCTCATAAGTACTCAACTGGCAGCTTCATTAAATAGTACCCGCAAAACACTAGTCTCAACGTCAACAGTGAAGAGGCGACTCCGGGATGCTGGCCTTCTAGGCAGAGTTCCTATGTCCAGTGTCTGTGTTCTTTTGCCCATCTTAATATTTTATTTTTATTGGCCAGTCTGAGATATGGCTTTATCTTTGCGACTCTGCCTAGAAGTCCAGCATCCCGGAGTCGCCTCTTCACTGTTGATGTTTAGACTGGTGTTTTGCGGGTACTATTTAATGAAGCTGCCAGAACATGAACATGTTCTGTTCAAACTAATCTACGATTACAAAATATCTTGAACTCGATAGACTCCAGATTATTGAAATCCCTCTTGGTGTAATCATAATACCAAAGTGCCACCATGTAATCTAAATCAAATTAGTTATTTTTTTTCTTCCAGAAAAATAAGGGTAATGCTACAGTGTAGGATGATGAAACTTAAAAAATGCTGTGCTTATTTGAATCATTAAAATATTAATCACAGATTAAGCCCCTTAATATCCAATGGATTTCTGTTTTAGAAACAAATACAATAGTCCCCCCACTCTCTTCTTTGGAGGAACCTCCTGGCGGCTCTGAAATCAACCACATGTTTCAGCAGTGAAAGAAAGACAGGAAAGGATAGAACTGTAATCCCTATCAATGCACTTTACAAACCACCTTCTCCCTAAAATGTGTGACTAATGGGCACAAATCTGCAGCTTTAGACGCTGTCAGTGAGGATGGCTGGAACTGTTGTTCTGCCATTCACCGCACAAACGTAATAAACCCGTCCGTTTGTTTCTGCCATTGCTGAAGCCTTTTTGTCTCTCCTCTGAGCAAATGTACCTTGAGGTCTTGTGTAGGGTTTCTCTTTTCAAGCTGCGCCTTTTCTGCCCGGCCTGCGTGCTTCGTGGTGCCGTAATGACATTAAAACACGAACACTTAAAGGGCTTTCGGCGAGAGCCGCATTGTCTGCTGTGAAAGCTTCCAGAAAGAAGATTTTATTATGTTGTGGGATTTAATGCCAGTGTGCGTTACCTGATAACATTAAGGGAGAGAGGAAGGCGAGAATATTCCCAAACTGGCAGGGCTTCAAGAATATTGACCACCAACGGGATTGCAGCTGATGTTGTCCATGTGTATTCATGGACTCGGAACACCCTGATTACAGAATTATATCCGGGGAGGTGCAATTCATTAGCCCTCATTTCTCTTTATCTAACATTGGAGGGCAAGGCTAGCTTAGCGGTGCAGTGCTAGATACATGTTATTTTCCCCCCAACCAGATAGGAGGCAGTTGTGTCTTCAGAAGGATTTGAATCTTGGTTGAGAAGCCTATTGGTTTGGGTTAGAATGCAGTATGTAGGGGGAGGAGAGTTGCCACTCTTGTGGAGTTATCTGCTTTAATGAGTTGAATTTAGTCGTCTTCGCTAAATGTTGAGGCTAACACTTTGACACATTTGAAAACTTCCATTTGGAGTTTTTTTCCCAGAGTGAAATTTTGTGGCAGGTGTGATTTTTGTGGGTCCAAACACATTTACGTCTGTGTTTTTGCTATGACAGTTGAATACACTTTTGGGAAATGAAGTAAATGAAACCTATAAAATGGAGTTTACTTCCAGCTGAATAGCTAATTTGGTAAATCTAGGGAAAACAAGTCATTTTTCACTGCTGTATTTGAGGGAGAAATAATGACAGTGTTTCGGTGTTGTTTGATCATCCTTAGCAAATTTGAATGCCAAATTTGTTTTGCAGGTGTTGCACATGGAATAATTGAGCTGCATAATGTGGATAAGGTGTTGATACCATACTATACTTAACTGTTATGCATTTCAGGAACCAAAAACAGTTCCAATCAGTAAAAAAGCTTAAATCATTATTCAATTTGAAAGTAAAAGTGTGGTTTGTGAGACAGGTGGAATTGGCTAGGGGAAAGTTTTGGCCGTTATGAAACGATGCTTATCACAGTTTTCACTTGGATATCGTTGCAGTTAGAACTTCTCATCACCATGTGAGACTTTTGAAGAGGCCTTCACGTCAAAACAAATCTGATTGGTCGCATACACGTGTTTAGCAGTTGTTATTGCGGGTGTAGCGAGATGTCTTCACAGGGTTTGAATTCCATCGACTTTAACAGTGTTCTAGGTCACCGGGATCCTTTGAATTAAAAAGGCAGTCATGAGACATACTTTTTATCATGTGCTCATAGTTGTTGTTTTATTGACTGTAGAACCATGTCATGTGATCAAAAGGCCTGGCTCATATCAGTCTTTTCTTTCAGCATACCATACTATAAGTACCATTACCCTAATTAAAAACATGCCCATCCTACGTAAAAATAGTCCACAGGATAATTTTGCATTGTGCTGTGTTGATGGTGCTAAAGCTGTGAATTGGTGCAGCTTCCACCACAGTGCAGTGCAGTGCAGTGCGGTAGCTACATAGAAACATTCCCTGCCAGGCTGAGTCTTTCATGTTGCCTTGGGTGCACTCTGCTCCCCCTTCGCCTCTCCTTCCTGGCATGATGAGCCCCCCCGCACACACACACACACACACACACACACACACACACACACACACACACACACACACACACACACACACACACACACACACACACACACACACACACACACACAAGACAATGGCTATTACCAGGCACACCTGGGTTCCCGGCCGCACCATCCTCCTAATATCTTTTAAATCTCCACATAAGGTATGCTTTCCATAGGGCTTACAATACCATTTGCTCTAATACATTCTTTTGGCAGTGCTGAGTGCAAGCTGCTTCTCCGGGCCCCCGGAGAGTTGAGGGGGGAATGGGAAGGGTGAGGCAGCCCAAAATATGAGAAGAAATAGTGAGGAATCCTCCAGGACCACGGCCTGGTAATCAACATTCTTCCAACTGGAAACATTTTCCAATTCTTCATCTTCATTTAGCTTCTTTACCTGCTAATTCTTAGCAGCGGGTAACAATAATTTGCGTTGACGCCTGAAACGAGAAGGAGGAAACAACCAAATTGAGGGTTTTTTGGGGAGGGAGGGAATGGGGGCTGATTGTGATAAGCAAATGAAATTAATGACAGCGAGTGTTTGTCTAGTGAAGAAGGGAAGAGCCTGTCGCGTGTGCCATGTTAAACACTCCACATACGGCAAAGGAGCTAATCCAGTCTCCCTCCATCTCAAGCCGCCGCGTGATTATAGGAACACTCTCCTCACAAACGCCGCAGAGCAAAACGGCGGCCCTCGTTACCGCTCAAGCTCCCTCCAATGAGAGGCTCATTAAGAGGGGAGAAAAAAGATTTTAAGTGTTGACTAATAGAGGAGCTCCAAGGTATTTATTTCTTATTGTTTCGATGCAAAGTCATTATACTGCACTGGAGTTTTTCTTCGACAGAAACCAAGAGCGCTAAGTACTAGGGAATAGGTTACATTTGTTGGTGTTTGTCGTTTTTCTTTCTCTCCCTTCCCTCCTCCTCCACTTTGAGGGAAGAGGCGATGGCTTCGGGCTTGCCTGGATCCCTAACATCAAGATGCACTCCTGTTGTAGGTCTTTACTGCAGTACCATATGAACTGTCACTTGTAACGTTAAATAATAGATAGCTTCCACTAATTCCTGGCCTGATATTTCTGGCAGAGAGGAGGAACATGCGGACAGTCAGCATCTGTTAGACCCCCATGAAGGCCAATTTTTTTTTCACATTCTGAGGAAAGGATTACTGGTGTGCATTCACCTTTGTTAGCATCCAACATTGCAATCGCTAATGCTAGCCTACCTCAAGCTGAAGCTACATGATTAACTACGTTCTTTTAACTCTTAGATGTTGGTGCACATTTGATTATGATTTCTAAAGAGCTTAATTGATATATCCTGATTTCAGCCTTTTTGAATACAACTCTATTTGTTTCCCCAACTTTGATATAGCATTTTGAAATTATATACAAGTCAAAGCTTGTTGGTTGACTTTTTTTTGTTTCATTAGGTCCCTGTTGAGAATATTTTGGGGTTAAGCACTTTAATAGCTATTATAGTCAGGTGATTTTTTTTCATGTTATCTTCTCTAAATACAACTTTGAGTTTCCAATTGTCTTAACAATAGTTTCATTGTTGCTTTAGCCGCCCACTTAATAGATGTACAAGACAAAAAGCAGTGTAATGGCTCTGAAAAGAAACTGATGAATAAAATTAAGGAACACCTGCATGCGGCTCGCTTCTAATTGAATAGATTTCTTTGTTAACTGTTCTTCAAAGCTACACGTTCAGTCATTACCTACATTAGCTCTAGCCCCAAAAATTGTGAAAACATTTAACAACACAATGGATTATTCAATATACAGTATCAATAAGAAATGCGAAGTACCCTAATATACATTTTCTGCCATAACTTTGACAACAGTTCATCTTAACAAGAATACGTTTCTATGAAACTATTACAACAACAAAAAATGGTATTTGTATGATTCGACTAGTATACTTGTATAACATTGACATGGTTAGAACGCTTGTCTTCAGGATTAGGTCTCCCCCGGTGGGAGTTTACCTCAATCTGTTTAGCAGTAGACTCATTCTATCCACCGCTCTGTTAATACGACCCCTCCTGGTGAAGCCTGGGACTGTGTGTGTGTGTGTGTGTGTGTGTGTGTGTGTGTGTGTGTGTGTGTGTGTGTGTGTGTGTGTGTGTGTGTGTGTGTGTGTGTGTGTGTGTGTGTGTGTGTGTGTGTGTGTGTGTGTGTGTGTGTGTGTGTGTGTGTGTGTGCAGCTACAGCAGTGAGATGGTGTGTATCTGTGTTTGTGTATGTCTGAGTCTGTGTGTGTGTGTGTGCATACACGTTAACACTCCTGCTCAGCAAAGCCAACCACCCTCTGTGTCTGTGCTGATGGCTTGGGGCCTTTTTTTTCTTTCCCGTGGGGGCCCTTGACTAGGGCCAGAATTCCATCACGTGTGTCTGTATGTGTGTGTGTCTGTGTTAGCCATGGCGGGATTGCTTTAGACAAAGGAGAGGCACTTGCCAGGAGCCGCAGCAAAGGCAACAACATCCCTACCCCACCTAAAGCACCCCATTTGTTCCCCATCCTCTCACCGGCTCCCTCAGTCCACTCAGGCAGCGATGATGGCGGCTGCTCAGGAAAAGGGCCCTCAGGAGACTGGAAAGTGAATAAAGAAAATGGTGAAAGAGAGAATAAGCATTTTTCATGCTTTTTTGTCTAATGCCGTTTCCAAAAATAATGTGTGCCCCAGAAACAGAAGGTATGGTTTATAAGAAAACAAAAAAACACACACACACACATGCACTGAATGGCGGTTTGGGGAGGGTTGCGAGTACCTGATTCTTCTCCCTCTTTTTTTCTCATCTCCTTTTAAAAATCTGCAAATCCATTTGCTCAACAGCTGCACCTCTGTACTGAACAGATAACAACCTGGGCCAGACTGGCTTTGCAGCGAGTGGAGGCAGATAGGCCCAAATCTCTGGCCTTTTTTTTGTAAAATGCTAATGACGAAGGAACACTTCTCCAGCCAAAACTGCTTTTGTAGATCTGTCAATTGCTATTTTGACAGATATTTGCTTGTAAGTACACACAACACTTGTTCCCCGTGTCTTATCTGGTGCTCTGCAGAACACCGACCTACATTACGTCAAGCACAATATGATGCACAAACATGCTCTGTTCAATAGACGTTTATTTTCCCTCTCATTTTTTAACTTAAAAACAGACGGAACTAAATGAAATGGCTGCAAATCCTATAGACAGAAGGTATTCGCTCCCAAATAAAACCTTGTGGCTTACAGGGAGGAATCTTGCGACCATCTCCGGGTGTTTGATAGCTCCTCAAAGGGCTGTGCAATAGCACTCTGTGGAGCAGAGTCAATATTGGGAAGACAGCTACAGCTGCTCATTCACTTCATTCTCTTTCTCTCTCTCTCTCTCTCTCCCTCTCTTTCACATGCTCTCTAAACCATAACAATAATGGAGGAACAACACATATTGATGTAATAAATGTGAGTGTGTGTGTTTATGTATGTTGCTTCAGTTCAAATGTGTCACTGATATCTGAAGTGTTGCACCACTTGTAATAGTGAGCATATCTCTAAGCTGTAAATTGGCTAAATTTGTAATCCTCCAAGTTACCAAGTGTAACGTAATATTATCATAGTTAATGATTATCAATAAAAGTAGTTATAACATCATCAATTGGAACTGAAAGATTTTTTATTTTACCAGGCAAGTCAGCTAAGAACAAATTCTTATTTTCAATGATGGCCAAGGAACAGTGGTTTAACTGCCTGTTCAGGGGCAGAAGGACAGATTTGTACCTTGTCAGCTCGGGGATTTGAACTTGCACCCTTTCGGTTACTAGTCCAATGCTCAAACCACTAGGCTACCCTGCCTAGTGTTTAGAGATCATTATAGTATTTAACCATACCATCACATTCATTGTTGAAAAAAATATATATTTGAAAAAGAACTTAAGGTGACTTAATTTTCTACCTTGTTTGACTGTTGACGCACATCTCTCTTCTAAATATCGAGTACAGTGTTCTAATATATTTACCATTAATATGCCACACTATGGTAGATTACTTCACCTAGAAACAACTGCATAACAACTATAGGACTTATTTCCATCCTCCAGTCAAACAGAGCTTATTTGGTTAAAGTATAGTAAAACACAATGCCCTCTGGGATTTGACCCCACTTAGACACATGACTGGAGGATGTCCTTAGAGACTGTGAGAGTGAAACGTCTGTCTTCACGTTGCCTCAAGAAACTTGACAGTGAAACAGCCAGGTACCGTAACTTTAAACTCAAAATAAATACTCTTTACTGTTTGAGTCTACATTCAAAAGCATATAGAGGCCTACAGTACACAGTAAAGTGCACTATTTAAAGCAGGCCTTTAACAGGCGATGACAGAGTAAACAGTTTGTTCCTATGAACAGCTCGATGCCAATCAGCGATTAATGAGGCGATGCTGGAACCACCGGCTGAGAGAAGTTAAACTGAGCTGAATTAAGGCGCAATATCATCCCTCATGCAGGTGCTCGCCGAACGAATAACTGCTTTAATTACTGTTATTCAATCATTCGCTTTTTTCCTCCGCGCCGAAACACTGCTGTGGCATTATCAGCTTTTCTTGTCAATGTACAAACGCCTATCACGGGGGTAAAGCGTGAATGTTTTGCTCACAGCACTCAACCATATGTGACCTAAAAAATAAAAAATAAACTGTTCCATGGCTAAAAGTATGCATTGTGAAG
This sequence comes from Oncorhynchus masou masou, assembly GCF_036934945.1. NCBI lineage: Eukaryota > Metazoa > Chordata > Actinopteri > Salmoniformes > Salmonidae > Oncorhynchus > Oncorhynchus masou. Next base: position 20,448,278 of record NC_088241.1, on the reverse strand, counting down.
AGAAATGAAATACATGCTGCAAGGTGCATGGTGTAAAGTGATCCCTCCATTTGAATAAGTCCTTATCTTGGTTTGCGTTCCACGGTGGAGAGGCTTGTGGGTAGCCTTTGATGGGACACATCTGTGTGTGACGGGGGCTCGGTGGGGTGGAGGGTGGGAAGAGTGGTGGTGTCTGCACCTGCTCTGGTATTCTGCTCAACAATAGTTCTTATTTCTGTTGGAGCTACTTATGTGTACAGCTTTAACTCTGTCGCCTCCAACAGGTTGGGAATGTTTTCCCTAATGGAGAAGGTGGTAGGAAAGTCTCTCACACAGCATGGCTTATGTTGCTGAGGAAGCAAGCAAAGCAAGGAACATCAACATGAATCAACTGTGATTAACAGTTAGACCTCCTGACGTTTCTCTTTGCACCATCAGCCTACATGACATGTACATAGAAGACAAATAATAGTGTGTACTTAAGTAATGCAATGCAAATTGATGTTCCAGGAAATTAGACCATTCTTCCTTAATTATTCTACTGAATGATTACGAGATATAAACCTATGCAGTTAAAAGTTAAAGACAATATGACTAAGTTAATATTTCTTTACTATTAGTAGGTATGATGTGTTAACTTTTGTACAAAGATTGTCATTCCTTTAGAATATAGAATCATTCATAATTCTCTCTTCATGCTATTGGTTGTAAGTTTATTTGATCACGCATCTGATTCAGTGAGGTTGACCGTTTGGGTCTCTTTTTCTAAACGAGGTTAGATATCTTTAATGTATTCACAAAGACAGGTGCAGAGAAAGTAAAGGAACAATAGCAAGGAGCGAATGGAGTCGATTAACATAAAACAAACGAGGTGATTTCTCTGCGAGTCAGTGGAAGGATCTAACTCTAGAGCTGCTCGCTGACAAGTGCAGGTCCGTGGGGACGGTGAATAGAGATGTTACTACACCCAAGGGATACAGGCTGCTTCATTTCATGTTATTTAACATGTTGTTTTAACATGAGATGTTGCAATGTACTCTGGATTCATTTTCGTTTGATTTGTAGAACATATTGCCATAAAATGGAATGAAAATGAAATGAATTGAGTATCAATAAGGAGACCGCAAAGTCTTATTCATTGTCATCGTACGATATATTTGCTCTGTGAATGTTTTCTTCTCGATTAAATGAATATCATATTGATATTTTTTGTTCCATTAGCAATGAGGTATCAAATGTTCATTTTTACAGATTGAAAGTGAAACTGGACTATTTTGTGGCTCTGGTCATATTGACAGGTGAGACAGTCTCTGTGGTACAGTATGGTCTCTGTAGACTATGCCCTCACAGAGGCCTCAAAGGCCCCACTTGGCATCCTGCCCAAAAACACAACCTCTCTGTACCCCCTGGAAACGCCACTGAGTCAAGGTTCTCTCACCGAGGCAACACACACCAGCTCAGTGCAGACACAGCACTCTTGACTCCTGTTCTCCCCAGAGGACAGCTTTCTCCCTCCTCACCCCCCAAACGAATGATATTCTGTTGCTGATGTCTTAACAATGTACTTACACGCAGAAACACACACTTACTGCACACGGTCTTGTATGATCCTCAAACAATGCCATCCCCTGTTATTGCCTTGCTTTGCCTCTGTCTGCAAAATTCTTAAGACACAATGCATTGTTGTCTGTTTTGTTTCCTGCAATTTCAAAAATGGAACATTATGAAACTATGCATTCTTTGCTAGTGTTTCAAAAAAAAATCACAGAAAAGCCGCTTTGTTTCATGAGATTTAAATGATTTAAAAACAAATGCGCACTAAACAAACACGGTCCTTGAATTAATTCCAAACCAAGAAATGAGTTAGAAATTATGTCAGCATTTCGTAATATAATGTCAGCATATCGTAATACAATGTATTTATTGTTTACTGTAGGCTTATATTTAGATTTGTTGTACTAACAGTACAGTTGCAAGGGCTTGCTTCTCTTGTGCACTATATTCACGTTACACAGTTCTGTATGGGGCGACTCCTAGGAGGACAAGAAAAACTTACTTCGAGAGTATGTTACACGAGAGTTGCCTGACGACTCAAACTGAATTATTCCGCTGCTCTATCGTTCGCTACATACTTCACTCTGAGAAAGACGGTCTAGATTCTGGTGAGAAGAGTGACATCAACTGTGTCCTCTTGGGCTTTGTAGATATCCCAGTGCTCTCACTATGATAATGATGGTCAATGAAGAGAATAGCGCTGGAGGGGATGGCTGTCCTTTTATGGGCTCTTAACCTCTTGAAACTCTAGGGGCGCAATTTCATTTTTGGATGAAAAACGTTCCCGTTTTAAACAAGATATTTTGTCACAAAAATATGCTCGACTATGCATATAATTGATAGCTTTGGAAAGAAAACACTCTGAATTTTCCAGAACTGCAAAGATATTGTCTGTGGGTGCCCCAGAACGGGAGCTACAGGCAAAACCAAGATGAAACGGCAACCAGGAAACCAGCAGGATTTTTGAGGCGCCGTTTTCCATTGTCTCCTTATATGGCTGTGAATGCGAGAGGAATGAGCCTGCCCTATCTATCGTTTCCCCAAGGTGTCTGCAGCATTGTGACGTATTTGTAGGCATATCATTGGAAGATTGACCATAAGAGACTACATTTTCCAGGTGTCCGCCCGGTGTCCTCCGTCGAAATTGGTGCGTCTTTTTCAGCTGCTGGTATTTTTTCATGCGATTCTGAGGGGAAAGCAGGCTTCCACGAACTGCATATCAATGAAGAGATATGTGAAAAAACACCTTGAGGATTGATTCTAAACAACGTGTGCCATGTTTCGGTCGATATTATGGAGTTAATTCGGAAAAAGTTTGACGTTTTGGTGACTGAATTTTCGGTTCGTTTCGGTAGCCAAATGTGATGTACAAAACGGAGCGATTTCTCCTACACAAAGATTCTTTCAGGAAAAACTGAACATTTGCTATGTAACTGAGAGTCTCCTCATTGAAAACATCCGAAGCTCTTCAAAGGTAAATGATTTTATTTATTTGGTTATCTGGTTTTTGTGAAAATGTTGCGTGCTAAATGCTACTCAAAATGCTAAGCTAGCTTAGCATACCCTTACACAAATTAGTCATTTGCTATGGTTCAAAAGCATATTTTGAAAATCTGAGATGACAGTGTTGTCAAGAAAAGGCTAAGATTGAGAGCAGGTGCATTATTTTCATTTTATTTGCAATTTTCAGAAATCGTTAACGTTGCGTTATGCTAATGAGCCTGAGGCTTTATTCACGATCCCGGATCCGGGGTGTCGAGTATCAAGAGGTTAACCAACCGTGCTATTTTGTTATTTTTTTGCATTGTTCGCAACTTATTTTGTACATAATGTTGCTGCTTTCGTCTCTTATGACCGAAAAAAGCTTCTGGACATCAGATTACTCTCAGTGATTACTCTCCTTGAATTGGACAAATTATTTTTCTTGAATGAGTCGGACGAGAGGGATTTACTCCAGACACCCGAACAGGCCCACATCCCTGTCATTTCGCAGGAGAAAGAGACAGAGGTTTTCGCGGAAGGAGATCGGGGTGTCTTGTGAGGATCTGATGACGAGTGACTAATCTGCCTTTGTATGTTGGCCAATAGTACCGATCACAATCGCTGGATAATGAAGTGGACGAACTAAAAGCACGTATATCAATGGGACATTGAAAACTGTATTATCTTATATTTCACCGAGTCGTGGCTGAACAACAACATGAATAGCATAGTATCGGCAGGATAGAACAGCAGCTTCTGGTAAGACAATGTCGGTCTATGTATATTTGTAAACAACAGCTGGTGCACAATATCTAAGGAAGTCTCAAGGTTTTGATCGCCTGAGTTACAGTATCTCATGGTAAGCTGTAGACCACACTATCTTCCTAGAGAGTTTTTGTCTATATTTTCCGTAGCTGTCTATTTACCACCACAAACCAATGCTGGCACTAAGACCGCACTCAATGAGCTGTATACGGCCATAAGCAAACAGGAAAACGCTCATCCAGAGGCGGCGCTCCTAGTGGCTGGGGACTTGAATACAGGGAAACGTAAATCCGTTTTACCTGATTTCTACCAGCATGTTAAATGTGCAACCAGAAGGAAAAAAACTCTAGACCAACTCTAGACCTCCACACACAGAGACGCATACAAAGCTCTCCCTCACCCTCCATTTGACAAATCTGACCATAATTCTATCCTTCTGATTCCTGCTTACAAGCAAAAATTAAAGCAGGAAGCACCAGTGACTCGGTCAATAAAAAAGTGGTCAGATGAAGCAGATGCTAAGCTACAGGACTGTTTTGCTAGCACAGACTGGAATATGTTCCGTGATTCTTCCGATGGCATTGAGCAGTACACCACATCCAGTCACTGGCTTCATCAATAAGTGTATCGATGACGTCATCCCCACAGTGACTGTACGCACATACCCCAACTAGAAGCCATGGATTACAGGCAACATCCACACTGAGCTAAAGGGTAGAGCTGCCACTTTCTAGGAGTGGAGCATGTGCCTAAGAACACTAAGGTAACATGCCTAAAGGACTACCGACCTGTAGCACTCACTTCTGTAGCCATGAAGTGCTTTGAAAGGCTGGTCACGGCTCACATCAACACCATTATCCCAGAAACACTAAACCCACTCCAATTTGCATACCGACAACGACAAGACAGCCTATGTGGAGGAGGTCAGGGATCTGACCGTGTGGTTCAAGGACAACATCCTCTCCCTCAACGTGATCAAGAAAAAGAAGATTATTGTGGACTACAGAAAAATGAGGACAGAGCACGCCCCCATTCTCATCGACGGGGTTGTAGTGGAGCAGGTTGAGAGCTTCAAGTTCCTTGGTGTCCACATCACCAACAAACTAACATGGTCCTGTCATGAAGAGGGCACAACAAAACCTATTCCCCCTCAGGAGACTGAAAAGATTTGGCATGGGTCCTCAGATCCTCAAAAGGTTCTACAGTTGCACCATTGAGAGCATCCTGACGGGTTGCACCACTGCCTGGTATGGCAACTGCTCAGCCTCCAACCAGAAGGCACTACAGAGGGTAGTGTGTACGGCCCAGTACATCACTGGGACCAAGTTTCCTGCCATCCAGGACCTCTATACCAGGCGGTGTCAGAGGAAGGCCCTAAAAATTGTCCAAGACTCCAGCCACTCCAGTCATAGACTGTTCTCTCTGCTACCGCACGGCAAGCGGTACCAGAGTCTAGGTCCAAGAGGTTTCTGAACAGCGTCTACCCTTAAGCCATAAGACTCCTGAACATCTAATCAAATGGCTACCCAGACGGTTTGCATTGCCCCCCCCCCCCTCTTTTACGTTGCTGCTACTCTCTGTTATTATCTACTTTAATAACTCTACCTACATGTACATATTACCTTGACTAACCGGTGCCCCCGCACATTGACTCTGTACCGGTACCCCCTGTATATAGCCTCGCTATTGTTATTTTACTGCTGCTCTTTAATTATTTGTTGCTATTATTTCTTTTTTGTGTGGTATTTTTTGTAAAACTGCATTGTTGGTTAAGGGCTTGTAAGTAAGAATTTCACTGTAAGGTCGAATACCTGTTGTATTCGGCGCATGTGACAAATACAATTTGAGTTGATTTCCTGCACAAGCACACCAACAGTTGAACTTTGGGGTCTTCAACTTATAGTTCCAGGCCAGAGACTCTGACTTCTTTAGTTGATTTTTGGAACCCAAGTAGTAGTTGAAGTCCAGAGATATCTGGTAGCTATATTACATAAGAAGATAACTGTAAAGCATGTACTTGAGATACTGTATGACACATTATTTTTTCTGTACTATAGTTTACAGTCAACCATAAACCGCTCAATTTCCCCTAAAGGATCTCCGTGTTTTGATATCTGCCCTGGCTCGTAATATCTGACAGGGTTCTTCACAGTCTAATTACCAGTGTCATCGCAGACAGTGACACGAATGCTACATTAAAACCCATTGTTACTGTAGCCCCTGATATTTACTTCTGTCATGTTCCCAGTCATTTACAACAGTGTAGTATCTGAATAATTAAGTGCAAGGATAACTGCTAAATGCATGCTTAACAAGCCGGGGACGTGCATCTATCTCACAGCATCTGGAACCCACATTGTTAGCTACTGTTTTAATATCAGCATTCAATAGAGTAATGGGATGATAGAAGGAAGTATATGAGTCGGGATCATGGTGTGCTGAAAGCCCAGTAGCCTCCCATACTCTGCCTCCTATGACAATCCTGCAGAGAGTTACAGTGCCATTACCATCCAGAAGAACAGCGTGGCGAGAGGGGCTCCTCATTTAACCTAATGATCACTTAGGCTCCAAAGCTTTGATGGGATGGAGGAACCCAGGGAGTATATGGGATGCTTGAGGTGTTAGTCAAACATTTGCAAGGCCAATAGCAGCACTAAATCAACCATGATGCCTCATACTTACACTCTCTTCTCCAGTTGTGGACTCCAGTCACATGACTTGGACTCAAGTCTGACTCAAGTCACAAATTTGACTTGAGACTCCACATGATATAAAATAAAATTACTTGATACTTGACTTTGACTTGAAACTGATGACTAGAAATGATCTGGCCAGGTTTTGTATCATTTTGTCACTCATTTTGTGGCACAGAGTCTCCATAGATTACTTTCCATGCAGCCTGAGACAGTAGCAGCAGTATCGCCATTGAAAAAAAAAGTGCAATAGATTGGCTAGTGAAACACACATTCTGCCCTCTGATTGGATCAGCAAACTGTCAATCAACACAGGTCGGGTGAGCTAGAGAACAGATTGCTGATTTGCTACACAGCTATAGGATCAGGTGCAGCGCAAACCTCAAATTGTTGCGAGAGAATATTGACATAATAAATAAAATGCAACTTCAAAAATTGTTTGGCGATCAAGAATATTAACTATTTACTTTGTAAGTTCACCAGAAATATGGCATCAAGCAACAATTACTAGCATAGGCCTACTGGCCTTCTGGTATGTCAAAATTGCTTTAAATTGGTCATTTATTTATGAAGCTTGTATTTTGAATTTGTAGTTAAAATTATTATTGTGGCGAAGACACAGAGGAGAGGGCTTTGTTCTCTTGTTTAAGTGTTTGATGTTGCTTTCACACATTTAATAAATGCATATGTGGTAAATCTATATTCAATCTAATCCTACAATAATTGCTAACATTTCATCATTCCATCCCCATACTCTTTATTGCAACACTTGTTTCATGTTTGATATGATACATTTTCATTTAGCCTACCATTTCTTACCCTCCGAGTGGGCGCAATGTTTATTGTGCACATGAACATTTGCAAGACTCACGAGGTAGAAGTTCTGTTTATTTCATTCAATGTATGGTTTCCTTTGTTCATTTTCCTGGGCTATGTCGGAGTTCCAGGTGTCTGTGTCCTATGTCTCTGTCATTCTGGTTGTGCGTGATAGGAGCGCGAGTGCCACAGTGCACATAGAAATAGGCCTGCCAGTACGTTGAATAAGAGAAAATGATCGTTCCATGTATGAATGGTGATGAAATATCATTAATAATCATTAAGTCTGACTAAGACGGATGTAACAATGGATGTGGAAATTGCCTATTACATTGTAGAACCAGTTTATTGGTTCTGTTTGCCAATTGGGTAGTTGTATGGTCCTGGAAGGGGTAAAGTGCTTGTTGGCTACCTGTTTGCGCTCCGTTTAGACAGATTCAATGTGGTTTCTTAAGGGGAGGCTGGGCAGTTTTGCCCTCGAGCTGTGTCAGTTCAGATAGGACAGGTTAAGCCTGATAAAGAGGATTTTTCTTTTGGGCTAATGCCCATGTATATTTGGTAAATCTACTTAAATATTTTGTATGACATGGTGCTTTCACCATTGGATCACCAAGACCTGTAAATAAATCTACACTCTGAGCACATCAACCTGCCTTGCTTTCTGCTGATTTCATGCCCTTACCACTGCTACAAGGTCCATCTTTTACAATTACATAACAAAATAATCAAAAGGGCTTTCAGGTAGCTTCAAAAAATTAACAAATGGCCTCCCGGGTGGCGCAGTGGTTAAGGTCGCTGTACTGCAGAGCCAGCTGTGCCACCAGAGACCCTGGGTTTCCGCCCAGGCTCTGTCGTAACTGACCGGGAGGTCTGTGGGGCGATGCGCAATTAGCCTAGCGTCATCCGGGTTAGGGAGGGCTTGGCCGGTAGGGATATCCTTGTCTCATCGCGCACCAATGACTGTGGCGGGCGGGACGGGCGCAGTGCAGGCCAACCAAGGTTGCCAGGTGCGCAGTGTTTCCTCTGACACATTGGTGCGGCTGGCTTCCGGGTTGGCTGCGCGCTGTGTTAAGAATCAGTGTAGCTTGGTTGGGTTGTGTATCGGAGGACGCATGACTTTCAACCTTTGTCTCTCCCGAGCCCATACGGGAGTTGTAGCGATGAGACAAGATAGTAGCTACTAAAAACAATTGGATACCACAAATTGGGGAGAAAAAAAAATACAAATATTTGTACTTTAGCAAGTCATTGCTATCACGGCTCAGGCTAAGACCCAGATGCTGATAGTACAAGTCTTAGAGTTTTCTATAGGTCAAGGGGCAGACAAAAGGCAAAAGGCAGGCAAAGAGTCTTAATCCAAATCAGATTCAGGACGGCGGTCAGGACAGGAAGAAAGGTCAGAACTGGGAAGACTATAAAAACAAAAACAAATTATAGCATCGGAAACACGCTGGTGGGACAAGACGAAGAGGCAACAGACAAACATAAAATGCAGGTATAAATACACAGGAGATAATGGGGACAAATGGGAGACACCTGGTGGGGGTGGAGACAAGCACAAGACAGGTAAAACAGATCAGGGTGTGACAGTTGCATAAATATATATATTTTTACTGCACTTGAGACTCGACTTGACTTGCTCTTAGAAAACTTGGACTTCATCAAGACATCAACAACATTTGACTGAGACTCAGACCTTGTGACTTGAATAATAGTAACTTTGAATAATAGTGTCCCAGCTCTGCTATTCTCTCCAAAACTTGGGAATATAGCATCAACAACATTTGTGGAGATGTGATGATGGTATTTTTGATAACTCTTTGTTAGGTGTGGCATAGGCCATGGAATGTTTTTTCAATACAGTCAATACCATTGAAACTATTTCTTTGAAGTTCTACACGATGCATGTCCATATTTATTTCTAATATTTACCATTGAAGGAATGTAGCCAGCTACATTTCCTAATGTTCTTTTTAAAGTTAATCTTGTATTTTACTGGAGAAAAGTAGGCTTGCTGAGAAAAGTAGCTACACATCAGTCAGAGCGCTGTCTGCTGATAGAATGGCGTGAGTGGAGAAGTGCAACTGAAGCACAAAATTTGTTTGATGCCAAGCAGAAATTACAATAAAAAGCATTTTAGATTTACAAAACGCAGCAATATTTCTTATGCGTTTTATCTTTTTTTTCCCGCGTGAAGAACAAAGATTTCTGCCTTAGGCCTGATGTCCACCTGATTGGTATGTGTTTTGTTTTACCAGAACTCTAGCCCACGTTTTCCATACTTGATGCACACCTGCTTTGCTTTTCAGCTAGTTAGCGTCTGTGTGTACTTCCGTCTGTATGACTGCATGGTAAAGCAATGCATAAGTTGAAAGAAAATATTGAATGCATGCAGTACACAGAACTCACCGCAGCCTAGTGCGGCACCCCCAATGTAGCTGTCTATTGATAATGAATGACTTCCGCTAGAATGCAAAGAGTTTAATGCATCTGGTGGCGATGAGGCGTTAACGCGACCTCTAAGTTTAACTTGCTAGTTATCTAAGTAAGTGACTAAATTAATAAGGTGATGGTGCATCATACTGTGTTAGCTTTCTGCTGTGTTTGAGAAGTCAAAGCACTTTGGATGAGTTATCTGTACAGCTGTCACAGCAGCTTGATTACCTTGCATTTTTTCTCCTCAGTTCTCAGCCCGTCTGCTCCTCCCCATCTTCTCTGTGCAGAGCAGGCAGGCCCGTTGCCTTAGCGACTCCACACAGACACAGCGGGTACACAGTACTGTTTTTCCGTCAGACAAGCATGCGTCAAAACTTTGTTCATTTGCACAATGTCTCATTCACATTTGCTTGTAAATGTCCAAACTCACCAAAAATGACATTCGGTAGCTCCTACCAATATGTATAACTTTATGAGCTGGATTTCTTGTCTTTGCAATTTGTTCATTTTTGTTTGCACTCGCTAGCATCTTTAGCTAGCAGCCTCTATGGAAATTTGCTATTACTTGGGCTAATTTTGTTTGCATTCTGGTAATAGACCCCCAATGGCCTTTATTGATTTTTTTATTTTATTTTACTAGGCAAGTCAGTTAAGAACAAATTCTTATTTTCAATGAACTGCCAGTTCAGGGGCAGAACAACAGATTTGTACCTTGTCAGCTCGGGGATTTGAACTTGCAACCTTTCGGTTACTAGTCCAATGCTCTTACCACTAGGCTACCCTGCCGCCTTGCATCCTGAGGTGTACTAAGTCGGTAATACCATAAATACCAGAACTAGAGAAGGACGAAATGAAAATATGGATACCGCCCAAACCTAGTTTGGAAAGTTTATACAGTAGGTACAGTTGATACATCATGCTGTGGGGGTACTTCGCTGCAGGAGGAACTGGTGCACTTGACAAAATAGATGTAATCATGAGGCAGGAAAATTATGTGGATATATTGAAGCAACATCTCAAGACATCAGTCAGAAAGTTAAAGCTTAGTCGCAAATGGGTCTTCCAAATGGACAATGACCCCAAGCATCCTTCCAAAGTTATGGCAAAATGGCTTAAGGACAACAAAGTCAAAGTATTGGAGTGGCCATCACAAAGCCTGACCTCAATCATATAGAACATTTGTGGGCAGAACTGAAAAAGCATGTGCTCGCAAGGAGGCCTACAAATCTAACTCGGTTACATCAGCTCTGTCAGGGGGAATGGGCCAAAATTCACCCAACTTATTGTGTGAAGCTTGTGGAAGGCTCCCCGAAACGTTTGACCCAAGTTAAACAATTTAAAGGCAATGCTACCGAATACAAATTGAGTGTATGTAAACTTCTGACCCACTGGGAATTTGATGAAAGAAGTAAAAGCTGAAATAAATCATTCTCCCTACTATTATTATTCTGACCTCTCACATTCTTAAAATAAAGTGGTGGTCCTAACTGATCTAAGACAGGGAATTTTTACTCTGATTAAATGTCAGGAGTTGTGATAAACTGAGTATAATGTTTAAATATTTGGCTAAGGTGTATGTAAACCTCCGACTTCAACTGTATATTGTTGTTTTGGAATGAGTTATAATGAATATAATTGGAGTGATGATATTTACAATGTTTGTACCGTTTCTTTCGAGATCCCATCACTGAAATACTTACACCTATGATAACTCTGTGTCAAAGGTGTCATCCATAAGTTTTGTTTGCAAAGCAGTACCGTTTCATGGCTGCTGTTGAGAGAAAAAAGCTGCTCAATTTCTTGCCATGAAACACTCTCCAGCACCTCAACAATATGTTTTTGAGCTCAGTAATAGCTGTAAGGGGTCATTCCATGTTGTTACAACCAAGCATGTAACCACATTATTTTATAATTAATGAAACTTGGTCAAATGTGTTTCCTACAGGAAAGAGGAAGAATTATTCCTGGCTCACCAGTGTTCATTCTCTGTCATAGGCCTTTTGCCATAGTTGAAGAGGTGAAATGTCTCTCCTTGATGTTTGGATAACAATTCACACGTGTTGTCATGGAGGTCAAGAAATGTTTGGAATTAAATGAAGGGGGTGTCAGTCAGTCTTGTATAATTTACAACGTTCCAACTATAGACGGAGTGTCATTAAAGTCCAAGATGCTGTGGTATGTACGCATGAGAGACCCTAACTCGAAACCACTTCCCGTAATCATAGGTCTCGCACGAATCTATGACTAAGAAGACAGTGTAGTGATGTGTCGTAATGCCATATGTTGAAAAATGTGAACATGTTGGATTGAATAGGACATTCCCTTACATAAATGGTGCCCCGTCTGAGAGTACCTTACAATGGTGAAAGGACATTGGTCACCTTACTATGCTATAGATTGTCGATTTCAAATGAGTTGCTTAGCATGTTAGTGACCTGAGGAAATGAAGGGGAAAAATAAAAGTTTGTGTTTTTATATCCATGTAAAATTAACATTTAATAATGAGTTCCAAATGTTAACTATGGAAAACCCAGGGGAAACGCTCTTTACTAAATAAAAGCATTCATACATTTAGAAAATAATTCTGTAATAGACAGCCCATGATTTACAAACTCATTTAAAAAAAAACATAAGCCTATATGTTAATGTTTTGTAATGCAGGAAGTTTAAAGGGGGAGGTTTGTTTGAAGACGAAAAGACATAATAATGTGAGAATGAAGGATCCGGTTTGCTGCAGCAAATTGGGTAAGAACCACTTTGGAACAAGCAGCATATGTGAATACGCTGCTCTGTGGCTCGAACAAAAAAAAGAAGAAATAAACTTGGTGTGCTTAAAGATTGTGTATCTGGTGTTTAATTACAATTCAGCCTGTGACTGTCCACAAATTCAAAACACAGAGAATACCAATTTGAATCTTTGACGCATTCTTCATTTTCTACAACCACAGTAAAGGGTTAATGGATATGTACTAGATTGCAGTACATACATTTTTGTTTTCTGCTATTGAGCTGATTGAATGTGTCTGTGTCCTTGCATTGTAAGGGTAAATGCGAGTGCATAATGGTTCAAATAGTGCATTGAGAGACATACTGTAGCTTAGGGGAATACCATTTCAATTTGGACTTAAGTCTTAACAGGAAAAATGTTTTATTCAGACAAAATAAGTAAATTGATAAAGAATAAAAACATTACGTTGCCAATGTACTTGATAACCTGTGATAATATTTTATTGCTTAACATTTTTTGAGCTTATTGTTTTATTGCATGAAAAATTGTATTTCGTGGAAAAGTTTGTAGTCATGCGCACATCCTTTACAAAAATGGCCTATCATGCACTTCAGTTAGATCTACCATAATGCAATCAGGCTGATGTAGGCTAAAAAGAGTTTGATAGTAATGATCAGTCGTTTAATTTAGGATATTTTTAGACACAGCCATTATATTAACTGCAGTCTCACAAAGTTAAATGTCTCGTAATTGGATACTGTATGCAACAGTAGATGTCCCAAAGAGAGAGGATAAAACTTGTGTTAGCAATGTTAGTAAGGTATAGGACTGTAGATTGGTTATTTTTGTCATAAACACGCACGCACGCACACACACACACACACACACACACACACACACACACACACCTTCCTGTGAGTTGCAACTCAGCGTGTATTCTGTCCTTGGAACAGAGGAAACATAGGTTACCTGAGGACATAGGTAGTGATTATTTTAAAGTAACTGTCCAGTAAAAATCTAATTTCTGAAAGTTCATAATCTGTTACCTCATACCAAAACAATATTGTCAACTCATCCTATACTCATATTTGTGACCAAAACATAAATTGGAGAAAACACACTTCCAAAACCCCACCTCAAAATGTATCTCAAATAGACATTTCATAAATGCTTGCTATTTCCTCATGCTGTAGAGCATGATGTCATCAGCGGTCTGCTTGCATTACTTTTTTAATGACTGGTATATGGCCACCACACCGTTCTGTTATTGTGGTTCACCCACACCATTTAAATAAAGAAAAGTAATAAATGTTACATACTTAATAAAACATTTTTGCAAGAAAAGATATTTCACTTATATTATAATTAATTACAGGTCATATTTCATAGAAATCTGGAAACACTGGACAGTTATTTTAAGGTTTTAAAGCATTTAGCAATTTACAACTGTACTTAAAACCTAAGGACATTCTGAATGTTTTTTTGGAAAGACGTTATATAGGTTATTAAATTTATTAACACGTTATTAATGTTTCACAATGTAAAATAAAAATAATTCCACATTTTAGAGAAAGTTAACATTGAAATAAATGTTTAAAATAGGCTGTGTAGATGGGAAAACATTTTGCTGTACCCATGACCTGTGAAATGTGCCTTCCTATCCCATAATTATCCCTTTTTTCACAACATGGCGGCTGTGTGTAGGGAGAAAGTGAACAAAAAAACATCTATTAGGCTAGTAATTGCAGCACGATTAGCAGACGTGGTGTATTTGGCATGGTTCGAGGTTTTTCCTGAGTTTGGAAGAAATACACCTACTGGTGCCTACTGATACAATAGAGCTGCTTCAGCGGTCATACATCCTGCATGTCTTCCTCTCTCGCTCTCCTTTGCTTTCTCTCTCTCCACCCACCCCCCCTGGGTCTCTCCCTCTATCAATCCTTCCCCCTCCTCTACATGTCTGGACTGGGACCAGCTGGCTTCATTAGGGGCCTCCTCCATTCCAGATCGTCTGTTTTGTCTGTTGCACATTTTTTGACTGTTTTATCTTAAGCGCTGTCCATCCCGGACCTCATTCATATTTTCTTGGCGTTTCTGCATCCGCACACTGGCTTCTAATGAAACAATTCATGTGTCCATTGTACAGTTTGTTTTTTAAATTAATCTTTGTGTCCGGCACCTTTTTTGGGATCCGCATTGTTTGCAATCATCATGAGTGAATGGATGGATTTTAATGGATTTTAATGGGTTGAGTTGGTGGATTTGTCTGCACCGATTTGAAAGAACGTTCAAATTCAAAGCAGTACCTGTTATGATGTCGATTCCTTGTTCAAGCAAGAGTAATATTATATGTGATTTATGAACTACTATAATCACAGTGCTTGTGTGATGTCAGTTGTGACATTTACAACTACAAAATTGAAGCCTACAAATGTTTTGGACTAGACAGTCTGGTCTGCAAACCACTAGCTTTGCCTGAGGCTAATACATTAACGCCACCTCATTGCCCACATTAAATATACTCAATTATTCATCCTGTTCCCCACCCTATCTCCATTATCTAAGAAAACTACAATTTCCATCAATCAATTTTGTTAGATCATTGAGACCTACTTACATCTTGAATTCACTCGTTCGGAAAAATTAAAGAACCAATGGTACACTGCACTGTCACTGCTCTTAAATCACTGTAGGGTTAGGGTGGTGGTGATGTAATTAATGGACTGGTGACAAAATTGAAACCACTGATGGCTCTGTAGATTGTAGTTCTGTTTCTTGATAGACTAAGGATGACAGGCAGATGACACTGGGAGTGGGACATCCTAAAGAGTGGCAGAGACTTGGGTACCACTCTACCACTGGCACCAGTAACCATTCCATGACCTTCCTCTCAAAGGTCAAGGTGTAGAGCATATGCACACTGAAAACGTACTGCGACCCAAAGGGGAGTTCTGAAATCACCAAATGTATGAGGAAAAGTATGATTTGATAGTATATACAGTATAAAAATATTTCAGATTTTAAATTCCATTTACTGTGACACAAGTAAATGCCAAATATATCTTGAGACATTGTTAAAAGGAACAATTGAGAATTATTGGCACCATTGTTAATAATGAGAATTGTACCACAATAATAATCTCGTCTACACTGGGTGTACAAAGTGTACAAAACATTGAGAACATCTTCATAATATTGAATTGACCCCCCCCCCTGCCCTCAGTACAGCCTCAACTCGTCAGGGCATGGACTCTACATACAATGTGTCGAAAGCATTCCACAGGGATTCTGGCCCAAATTGACTCCAATAGTTGTCCCATAGTTGTGTGAGGTTGGCTGGATGTCCTTTGGGCGGTGTACCATTCTTGATACGCACAGAACATGTTTAGCGTGAAAAACCCAACAGCGTTGCAGTTCTTGACAAAAACGGTCATATTTGGAGTTAAAAACTGAATTTCTCGGTTTAACATCTTTGCTGCAACACAAAGCTACTTTCTGAAACAATACAAAAGCAGGACTATAGCTATGCTATTTGTTTGTGTTGCTTCTTGCATGAGGTTGCCTGGTGGAATGATTTAATCTGATGCGTTATTTATGGTGTGTGATTATTTATTTATTTGATTATTTTGTAAATTATTTATCTCTTGAATTATTCATTCATCTTCATGACATGCCTTAAATTATTCATGACTTCATTTGAGATTATTGCATCTACATGCTACATTGTTGTAGTGTAGGATCGCCTTTTCACATCAAGTCAGACAAGGAAATTAAATCCACCTCTGAGGCTATTTTGTTTTGAATTGAGGAGTAGAGAAATGATCCTGTAAGGATGCTATTTACACACAATCTGTGGTCACACTGGAAAGAGATGGACACATTTGTCTTATGTACATGTTGTTATGTCCTTCTTTTAGGTCACTATTTTCTTCATTTCCTGACTAATCAAAGTTTGTGAATCCAATATAGAAATGCAGGAAGTGTAGAATGTAACTTTAATGCAGAATGTGCTTACCTTTTTAAACACCTGAGGAAAATGAATATGATAATCAGCTGGTTGTGTGTGGTATTGGGTGCCATTTTGTTGAAGGCCTGTGTCCTGTTGCTTCCTGCATTTAGATGGCTCAGAACAAAACGACAAAAGCTACGTTTTGTGATCAAGACAGCTGTCAGATAGACAGAATGTTGGGCATGCATTAATTCTCGATGCATAGAGCTTGATTCTAAATACGACATGTTAGTCCCAAACTGTCAGGTTCCCTGATGACATTTTGCTTCATATCCATTGACATCTCTGTACATGACATGCGGGATCATCACTAGCTAGCTAGCAAAGTACAAAATGAAAGAGAGTTGTCATGTTCTATTGAGAGGGAAGAGGTGCATCATCCCAGACTGATTTATGTGTAGCAGAGATAAGAGTCCCCTGACAACACACAGTAGCAACAGGATGTTCCTGTTCATCACTTCTACTCCATTGCTGGGACTGTTGTGCATACATGAAGTATAAAATGCCACTTGATGTTAACATCGTAAAACTGTCTTAACCATTTGTAACTGCTTAATTTTGGTTGAATATGTTGTCGTGTTACAGATGAATTCTCTATAGAGACATAATTCCTTGTAATATACTGTAATGGCTCACTCATTTGTCTAGAGCGCAATATGTTTAAAAAAACAACAACCTTTTCTTCTTTCTCAATCTAAATTGGTAGTCATTACTGGAATTGTTTAAGTTCAGTATGTTAAGCATTGTGAAATCAATACTTATATATTATATAAAAGCAATATATTATACAGTATGTTCAAAAGATAGAATGATATCATACTGTGTATTTGTGTGAGTTGACGAGTTCACTTAAGGTGTGGTATGTAAAATACTATAGAATATCCAAAATAACAAATAAAATGTCTTGAAAAACATCTGCCTAATGACAATTCCTCAACTCTTCTCATTTGAAACTTGAGATTGACAATAAAAAGTAGATGAAACCGTAAATCATGCAACATATTGTAAAATGTACTTCTGTCTTCTCGCGCTCTATAATGAAGCAGTCATTATGATTATTTTATAGGACTGAAGTTTTTTAAAACTACAAGAATGCATTACTCTGCATAATGAACAGATGTTGTGGCAACAAGCACATACATTATGCATAAAAAATTATTTCAATTTTGATTGTAGATGCTGATTTATTGAGACAAGTCTAGCTTACAACAGTAATGGATTTAGGATATGCTTTTGTTGTGTTATTTCCATAATTAATAATAGTGAAGCATAACATTATATATGCTTTGTATTTATAAGGATGAGAACACTTTAGCTATAATAAATAAAATGCTGCTCGCTAAACTTAAAAAACATACCAAGTTAATTATACATAAAACCTAAACCATTCTGACTGAAAAAATGCCTAGTTTTGGAAATGGTGTTGTTTTGGCTTTGCTTCCTGCTTTTCAAGGTTCGTTCTCCATTTCCGAATGTGATTAAGAGACTATGTACAATCATGTTAAATTTGACAGAAATCCCTGCAATAGCTTTAGTGGTAAGATCATGGGGCAAAGTGGGTAATCTGTCAGGTACTTATGAGAGTGTGGGTCAGTTTGCCTAGAAGAGTAGAGAAAGTGACTGATGTTCTGGTAGTACTTAAGGTCATCACTTCATCGGTGACAATTGAGGTACTGCAATAACCATTCTGTCGAGAGAGTCACAAAAAATCTTCCAGAAAGAACTTTGGGAAACAGTTCTCAGTTTTTGGTACACCCAAATGCCATGTGAAGTAGAATGAAGTTTGGCTTCACACAGTAGAATTAATGATTTGAAGGCACATAGTTGGTAAATAATTGATTCTAGCCCTGAGGATGGTTAGGAGCTGAGTAAAAGACTAATAAATCATTTGTGGTGCTGCCAGTTGTCACTTCCAATTATTTCTGGGTTTGTGATAAACTGCCGCACCTGCCAGCTGCTGGACCTGCCATCCCTTGGAGCAGAAAGGGACAACTTTGCCCAAACTTTGCACCCTTGCCTTGCCACAGGTCTCCCCAGGCTATTGCTCTTGAACTTCTAGGAGCTTGTGTCAGCTTGGTAATGTTGATCAAAAGAAAGATGCATGGTACACCTTATCCAGGAGAAGTCATCTGTGATTCCTACAGTTCGTTTAGAGACGGCTTCATTTGGTACAGTAGTATGAATTTGGGTACTCATATTGCATGTCACATTCAGTTTGGAAAACTGCTGAGCCAGTCTAATATGTCTGAGGGATATAAAAAATATTGTGGAAAATATGAAATATGTACCTATTCAGTCAGCCAGGGATGACAAGTTTTCTGAGAAAGGTTCTACTTTTCCCCACTTGATGATCCACCTACAATAATGAACCCTCAAGCGCCCTCGACAACCTAGGAGCATTCAGTCCCCCGGAGGACATCTTGCCATAGCGTGGCTCACGGAATAGTATTCCACATTCCAGATATAAAGAGAGAGAGTGATTCAAATGTTAATGAACTAGTCCTTAAAGAAGGCGACCTCCGATTTATTTGCCACCTGTGCTAGAGCGAGGCGGAATGGCCCTTGAAGTCGGGAAGTGTTGCGCAAACAGTCCTCCGCACCAGGTGCAATCAACACTCCGGGAAAGGGTCTCTGGTTGGGAAATATCCGTGTGGGAGCCGTGTATGGGATCTTATTAGGTAATGGCAGAGTAGGAGGTAATCAAGTTGAGATTGTTGTTCTTCCGAAAGGGGACAAAAGGAACCACTGGAATTGAGTAGCTGATTCTTTAAAAAAATTCAAATATGAATATATATCTGAATTGAAAGCTGGATTTATTTTTTTGGGGTACTGTGATGGATCTTATGTTGGTCTTAATTTCTTTTGTTTGCAGTTGCCCTGAAGAATTTTATTTCAACCTGTTATCTGATGAGAGAAAAATACCTTATGTATCTGAAATTATTAAGCCAAAGCTCATAATCATTGCTTCTTAAAAACAGGTCTATCACCCCCCCACTGATTAACACTTGTACATTCACATTTATTTTCACTTTACTTCAATACAACAGATTGCGTTTTGTAGCAATGTGAGAATGTGTCTAGGTGTAATAACATATGGTTAATTCTGTGCAACAGCAACACTTTGCCATTGTTAACATATCTGAGATGTGTCAAAAATGCTCATGTTTTGTCACACGTTCAAATGAAACTAATGCACAATGTAAAACAATGGATAGCATGTCAAGTGGATAATTAAAGTGCTTCTATATGAAGACACTGTGTTGCATCGTTGGATGTTTGAAGAAGACATTGTAGAGCTCATACATTCTCTTTTAAAAGATTTATAAATATGTTTTTGCCTTTGCGATCAAACCTAATTTCAGTATACTGTACCAGAAGCAAAACACTATTATTGCTGTCTGTGGACGATAGGAGAAGATCTGCTATATAATTAAATATGAAGACAATTATTTGATATAATGGAACAGTTTGACCAGAATACACATCATGTGTGCCACATTACTCCTATGAGTCAAGTAATGTTGTCTCTTTGGTTGTAATGTACAATGCTAACATTGTGTTTGACAGGTGATAAATGGAGAGTAGGAGAGCGTTAAATAGACAGTAGTGCAGTGCAGTCCATCTGTGAGGCTGAGCCAGAGATGAAAACACAGAACGTGGTAGAAACCCAGAGGAGAAGGAGCAGACTCCAACAGCATTAGCGAGAGGTGTCCCTGCCTTCACCACAGCTTTCACGCTTCACTCCTCCTCCAATGCAAATGAGAGGCAACACAAGTTATCCATTTGAGATATTGAGTTGGTATAGAGATAAAACACGCGCTTACGCACCCCGGGCATGAGAATAATCAACAAGGGACCGGCCGTCTGTTTATCTGTCACCCGCATTAGTGCAAGCAGTCGCTCGCTGCAGGTGGCATAAAATATGAAAGTGTAACCTCGTTTCGCTAACTGACCAGAGCAAACATTCCACTTGTGTGTGTCCTGGGTCGGAGAAAGTGAATGATTTATTGATGTTGTTTTTTAACAAACGGGGGGGCCTGTCCCCTGTTTACAGTGTGAAGGTCTCTGATTCTCATTCCTCTCTGTGCTCTTCCTGAGATTGGAGCTTTGACCTTGTTTTTTTTTTTTTTCATTATTTACCTTTATTTTACTAGGCAAGTCAGTTAAAACAAAATCTTATTTTCAATGATGGCCTGGGAACAGTGGGTTAACTGCCTTGTTCAGAATGACAGATTTTTACCTTGTCAGCTCGGTGATTCGATCTTGCAACCTCTTGGTTACTAGTCCAAAGCTCTAAGCACTAGGCTACCTGCCACCCCACGTTGTGACATCATTGGGGGATCATCCACTTTTTAAAGCTCATTTAGGACGCTTTCACATATCCCCTTATGATCTGGATCCTGGAGCGTTTGGTACCCTGATCCGCACTATAAAGTATGTGTGTAAAGGAACCCTGGCTGAAACGAATCCTGGACCTGCGTGAGTACGAGGTCCAATATCCAGAACCAGAGTACCAGATATCGTGGCGCGAGTCGTGTGACACTTTTTTTGCCCGTTGTTAACAAGCTAGCTCCTAACGTCATGTAGAATGTGCATCTTACTAATCGCGCCCTGAAACGCTCCAGGAAACTGAACCAGGGTTCCGAATTTCACATGTGAAAACACCCTTAAGAATAGCCTCAATTGTACTTTGAACAGTCAACCCAAAGAGGAGTTCTGAAGGGCTACTAGAACTACATGTATTCTGTCTTTTAGAGGCATAACACAATCTAATAGATGTGTAGTTCTCACAATGGCAGTGTGTCACGTGTTTGATTATTGAACAGAGTAGATGGGTCAACCAACGGGTAGATAATAGCTGACGCCCAGGTAATCATTGAATTTGTTGTCATATTGTTCCCTGTTGGCTCCTAGTGGAGCAGATAGTAAAGTGCATAATAGGCCCACAGAAAACAAACCTGTTACAGCACTATCATAAATGTATTCACTGAAGCACAAAAGTAAAAAGCACGTGAACTGATTCTGAGCAGTGCTTCTCTGACGCAGGACGTCAGCGCTTCACAGCTTGCCAGGGAAGCTGGACACGTCTGTGTGAGATGTGCTGATGATTTGGAGTGAGTGGCGGTGAAGGGGAGGGAGGGGGGTCGGCAGGCAGTTATCTGGGATCTGCGAGGAACAACAGCGTTGCTCCTATGCGCCTGCTCCCTGACACCTCTCTAATCTGATAACGGATGAGGACAGGTTGCCTTCCCTGTACCTGGCAAGTACCTTCCCAACCTGCACAGGCGGATTTCTGTGGATAAGGCCCAGTCTTGGCAAACGCCAGGATTCTCTGGAGAATAGTTAAAGGGTGATTAATCATTGTTTAGGTGCGGAATGCGCCGGGAAGAATGGGAAAGCACCATTCCACACACTCGGAAGCAATTAATCCCTGTGATCTCCTCCAGGTTTGTCTTGTAGATAAGTCAGGGTACAAAACTGTTCCTAATTCATCAACCCACTCATGCCATCCGGCATAAAACACACCATTTATTTCCAAATCATTTATAGTCCAATTTTTTTTTTTAAATAGTGACTTCGGCACATCCAAGTGTGCCTTATATTAGCTTCATATAAACGAAGTACGGTAGATTACAATGGGAATCTTGTTTTATTGTGCACATCTGGTGGAGTCACAATGCATTTTCGCATTCGCTGGCTGAATTTTTTAGTGATTGTGGCATAAATCATTTTGCTAATCAGAAACATAAGTGACGTGGAGCCATCTCCCCTGTTTGAAACAAAGGAACAACATATGGCTCAAAAAGAAGTCAGGCCTTTTATTTCCAAGGTATATAACCTGTGTGTAAATCCAACATTCATTTACTGATTTGCATTTTTCTTTAATTCTGGGATTTTTTCTCCTATCTCCTATCCTCACCGATGACTTCAATAGTGGATTAAGAAAACATATCTTCTCCGTCATTATATATTTTATTCACAACTTGAGTGCAGTTATGTTAAACATAAGACATATCCATATCTGTTTTAAGATGAATTAATTAATGTACTGTACAATACATTTTCACTTAAATGTTACAAAATCTGATCGTATAGTACCCTGTGCATAAATACATCAAACATCACAAAGCTAGTTACTCCTTTAATAAAGTGCATTGACAGACTAATCTAAAATGACACTGATATGAAGAGATAAATTCCTTTATTACAAGTGTGCCTCTTTCTGGGTCTCTGCATAGCTTCCAAAATCATATTTTCCTCTTAAAATGGGGGGGAATAGACGTGGGTGCCAATAACAGTAAAATGGCTCCTGTTTTAATTGCATCATTACATACCCAATATCAGCTGCCTGCCTGCCAATATCAATATTGCCATAGCATGGGTGGAATATAGATGACCCAGGGTATGCGTGGGTCTTCCATGAGTGCCTTCATGCCAGGCTCATCCCACTACCCACTGTGCAGGGAATGGAGCAGTAGGCTGGATTGCAGCTCGTCTTCCTAATGTCCCCCCGTATTCCCTTAATTGCTGACGGATCTTGTTTGGATTTTGATGGCAGCTCGGAATCGCTAGTTGCAACACATAGGAATTGTTAGGTCTGCTGGGAAACATCATGTTACTCTAACAGTGTGTGTGCGTGTGTGCGTGTGTGTTTGATGTTGAAAAATACTGTATACAGAGCAAGAAGGTATGTGCACGTACATAGCATACTACATGTACAGACTTTTAGTGTGTCCTGAACATGGGTCTTGAGTGCTGGAGTAGTGTACTGTATGTCATCCATGCTGCTTTAGTGTGTAGCCTACAGTGCAGCATAATGGACGATGAGAGGGCCACAGCCACAGAAGTGTTCCTTACCAACATCACCAGTGTTATAACAGAGTAGATGAGGCCTTTAGTCTCAGTCTAAGAGATTCAATGACTGTTCTAACTTTTGACTTTCCTGAGAAATACCCCCATCTGATGAAGTATTCTATTGACAGGAATGCAAAGGGGCTAATTTACAGTCTGTACAGCAACTGTGTAAATATGGGACAGTAACACAACTGTTCTGATGAAAGCAAATTGCATCTTGGAGGTCCCACCACGAAGGCACTTTACATCTTCACATTAATGCATTCAAGACCGGAGAATGAAAGATAAGATTTCTCTTTAAATATTTCATTCTAGCTTAAAACGTGGACCATAATTAGAGCTCCCTAATGGCGAGAGCATCCAGTTTGTCCGTTTTAATTAGGTTGTTGTCTACCTATTAATTATATATAATATCTTGTCATATAGTTTTGATGCTAACAGATGGCGCACAGAGCTAGCAAGGGTTAGAAGCAGGTTAGGACTTGGCATTGTGCTGTACATTATTAGTGAGAGCCATCCCTGCTCTAATCCACTCCCAATCTCAATTTCCTCACTATAAAACAATACGCTTGGAAAGTGGATTAGGCTATGTCACAATCGGTAAAATGTGAACACAACTGAGACACCTTGTCATTTTTGGAGACAAAGGTTTTTGACTTAACATCTCCCTATTTTTTTTTTTTAAGATGGAGAACAAGCTACAGTATAATATGAAAAATACTGGAATTTTGGCGCAGGTACAGCAAACTAGCGTTAACTGACTCTACCAACTTGGAGTCAAAAAAAGCAATAAGGCACGAGGGGGTGAGGTATATGGCCAACAAGGCACAACGCAACCTCCAAGATGCCTTATTGCTATTATAAACTGTTTACTAATATAAATGTTTTGTCATACCCGTGGTATACGGTCTGATAGACCACGGCTGTCAGCCAATCAGCATTCAGGGCTCAAACAACCCAGTTTATAAGTATCAATATAATATAGTCTAAAATAATATTGCGATGCCTCCAAAACTAATAAGGAGTCTCCTATAATGTTTATATTTGTGACATCTCAATTTTCTAAGTGTATTTCCTTGGTCTTTGTTTTGCTCTCAAAAGGTCAAATAGGGGGTGCTTATATTTGTCCTTTTTCACTCCATGTGCAAGTGGGTAACTTGTACAAGTGTGAAATTGAAATGTGTTTTTTTTGCATATCCCAACTCGTCTTGAGACACCCTCGGAGAGTGGGCTCACAGCCAGCAACCCTGGAGCATTTAGTGTTAAGTGCCTTGTTCAACAGATTTTCACCTAGTCGGCTCGGGGATTCGAACAAGCGACCTTTTCGGTTACTTACCCAATGCCCCTAACCTCTAAGTAACCTGCCGCTCTACTCTGAGGTGGGCCTTCAGTCGCAACCAACCGCATCTGTCTGGCTACTGAAAGTGCATTCTATAAAACTAGTTGTCCCGCCATAGGGAGCATTGAGTGATTGAATCAAATTTATTGACTCACTTTGTCCTTCAGAGAAATGTGTATTTTATTGATTTCATAGATCATTTGAATGGCTTAACTAACTGCATGTTTTTGTAAATGCCATTTTTCTTTATACTTCAGTTATTCCCGTCCATGTTTCTCTCTGACTTGACAGTGTAATAGGGCTTGAGGGATGGATAGCTTTGAACCCTTAACAATGGCTTCATAGCAATTTATTTGCTAACAATCCCCATTCTTCATAATGTGACATGACATCCCTATTAGATGCATGAAGGCCTCCTTGAGTTCACGGGATAATCTTTTTTTTTCTCTCAATGAAGGTTGAAGGTTACAGTTTGCTCCAGGAAAGATAAATGTGCATGCAAATACAAACTACTTTATAGAGCCATTTGTTCAGTCAAATTATGAATTCAGATTTCCATCTAGTTTGTCCAAGTGCTTTACCATTCACGTCTTTACCAATGACGGAAGTAACAGTTTGACGATAGTATGATAAGAATGGGACCTGTGACTGTAAAGTATCAGGAGTTGAATCATGTTGGTGTCTGGTTGTTGTTGTTGCATCTGCTTTAACTCTGGGGCTGTATATCTGGATCTGGCTGACTGTTATTGTTGTGTCTCTTGACGATGGTTCTGTGATTGATGGACAAGGTCCAGGACATCTCGATCGACAGCTGTTGATAGCTCTGAAATGGAGAGCAGCAGTCGGAGCGTAACAATGAGCTCATTGCTCTCTGGGCCTGGTTTGGTCGCCAGCTGAGAAGCGCCGGCAGAGGGGCACCTCATGAATTTCAACTGGGGCCACAAGCGTGAGCAGTGAGCACACATGGCGACTAGGAAAGAGGGAAAGAACTACTCGCTCTTCAACTACTCTCCTTACTCATCCGTCTGTTGAAAGACACAAGATTGTAGTTTGTTACGTAAAAATCATACAAACATCTGATACAGTCAATGACCAGATCCCAAGTTAAAGTCAAGACGGAGTTGGAGCCTGAGATCCCATTCAAGGAAGAAACAGTCTCCATGGTATAATGTTATAAAGACAGACACTGGAGCAGACCTTGCAATAAGCTGTTGTTCCATAGATTTCATACATATCCTCAGAGGTTAGAACCAAAGCCAAATTTGTATTCTGGTGGAGTTGATTTCTCCCCAAGCTTAATTAAGGTACATTCTAAATTGCAGTTCATCAATTGTTTTATATAATTATAAAACAAGTTGTGTTTATGTGGCAGCTGTTTATTTCTTATATTAAAAAAGAAAACATTACACTGGATGATTTGGCATCTCCGGATTTTGTGTCTTAGCTCCATATTATGGGAATTCTTGGTTTGCACAATGATTAAATGCTTAATAAAAAATTAATTGTTGTTGCCAACATCTGTATTGTAGGACTAACGGCTCACTGGAGTGTGCGAGTGTTGTAAAGTTTCCAAAACCCGTCGTTGAGAACCCTGGAAAGTTCACCGAAGAGTATGCCTTCCTCATTACCAAGCTACTTCTGCATCTGCGATTAGACGGAGAACATCTTTAATTGCTTTAAAATCTGAATGCATGATAAGAATGGATTAATTTGATTTTTCTGTTTCTACAAGTAGCAGATGGTTTATGTCTTCGTAATGCTCATGTTGTAAAATGAGATCCCCAGCTTGTCTGTGATTGGTCACTGTTAATGAAGCATACTGTGCTGATTATTGATTTAGAAAATGAGGATGACATGAGTATTGTGTGTTGCTGTAATAAATTAAAGATTATGCTTTTTTTAATAGCCGGCAGAAAAACAACTTAAATAACATAAAATATTAGATTTTCCATTCAGGTGGTCTCTGGCCCGTCAAAGTACATTTATTATTTATAAAAAATAAAAATAAAGTTTTTTATAGTTGCTGCTAACAAGCAGATGGTCGACTTGACTTATTAGTGTTTTGTGTTTCTGAATGACCGATCAGATGCATGAAATGCAATGAGCTGCTTGTCAGGAAAGAAACAATTCACAGGAGAGGGGCCGCCAAAGCTGTGTACATTTCCAATTTACTCCCCAGTTTTAAGGTTAGTCATTTTTTTGCATTACTATTGGCTGTTGCGAGAGCAGCTGTTCCACAGCCCCTTCCCTTCCGAATTACCCTCCTCACACTGACAGACAGGCAGGCAGCTGATGGGGAGACTGTGTGCATGAGGAAATCCAATTGAGCCATGGAAATAATGTTGTGTCTGACTGGCTGTCCTAGAGGATGAGCTGAAGATCGTCATTGGGTTGAAACCCAGTCGTTGTGAAGACCAAGGGGTGGTCTGGGTTAATATGGAAAGCAGGTTGCCTCTTGTTCGCCATGATTTGTGGACTTTGATCAGAGTTTGCTGGTCCTTCCACTCCATAATCTGATTTAGTGTACAAAATAAGACCTGGCAGTCTGTAACTCCCTAAAGTGTATTGCCTTGGATGGGAATTAGATGTTGAAATACAGACACTTATTCACATTACTTTTGGGGAATAGTTTTCTCTTGTTTGTGTAATTGAATTGGCAGGTAATCAGTGAGTGGCAGAGGTGTGAATCTAAGCATGTTTTTTGTTTGGAACCACTCGCTACCATGGCTCCTTAACCTTACAGTAACCCTAACACTAACCAATCACTAGCATGCTCAATACACACATATAAAATCATTTAACTATGCACAAACTCATGAGATAGTGTTGGTCAAACAATGTCTACTTCTACAAGGGTAACACCAAGGAATACTCTTCCTACAGTAGGGAACATATTATTTCAAAGCGAATCACTGCATTTGCTGACATCACTGAAAACCAAAGAAGTGCTCATCAGCCCTGTCCTCACGTAAAGGACGTCACGCTGCTTGCTTAGCGAGTACCTCTTCCTCCTGATTCGACCTCTGCCTTGCTAGCAGACGTGACCAACCTCCTGAAGTTTCTTGCCAGACGGTGCCACGTGAAAAGCTAGCAATTCGGTGGCGACACTTCAGGCTGAGGCGTAAGTTTCACACAACCCCATTAGCACAGCGACCCCAGCATTGAGCTGAGTGCAACTGTAGATCCGGGTCACAGCATCATTGTAAAGGACGTCACGCTGCTTGCTAAGCTACAGTGGTATAAAAAGTACCCAATTGTCACACTTGAGTAAAAGTAAAGATACCTTAATAGAAAATGAGTCACCCAGTAAAATACGACCTGAGTAAAAGTCTACAAGTATTTGGTTTTAAATATACTTAAGTATAAAAAGTAAATGTAATTGCTAAAATATACTTCAGTATCAAAAGTAAAAGTAAATGCTATAAATGATTTCAAATTCCTTATTTGAATCAAATCAAATTTTATTTGTCACATACACATGGTTAGCAGATGCTAATGCGAGTGTAGCGAAATGCTTGTGCTTCCAGTTCTGACAATGCAGTAATAACCAACAAGTAATCTAACTAACAATTCCAAAACTAATTTCTTATACACAGTGTAAGGGGATAAAGAATATGTACATAAAGATATGAATGAGTGATGGTGCAGAGCAGCATAGGCAAGATACAGTAGATGGTATCGAGTACAGTATATACATATGAGATGAGTATGTAAACAAAGTGGCATAGTTAAAGTGGCTAGTGATGCATGTATTACATAAGGATGCAGTAGATGATAGAGTACAGTATATACGTATACATATGAGATGAATAATGTAGGGTATGTAAACATTATATTAGGTAGCATTGTTTAAAGTGGCTAGTGATATATTTTACATCCTTTCCCATCAGTTCCCATTATTGAAGTGGCTTGAGTTGAGTCAGTGTGTTGGCAGCAGCCACTCAATGTTAGTGGTTGCTGTTTAACAGTCTGATGGCCTTGAGATAGAAGCTGTTTTTCAGTCTCTCGGTCCCAGCTTTGATGCACCTGTACTGACCTCGCCTTCTGGATGATAGCGGGGTGAACAGGCAGTGGCTCGGGTAGGTGTTGTCCTTGATGATCTTTATGGCCTTCCTGTAGCATCGGGTGGTGTAGGTGTCCTGGAGGGCAGGTAGTTTGCCCCCGGTGATACGTTGTGCAGACCTCACTACCCTCTGGAGAGCCTTACGGTTGTGGGCGGAGCAGTTGCCGTACCAGGCGGTGATACAGCCCGCCAGGATGCTCTCGATTGTGCATCTGTAGAAGTTTGTGAGTGCTTTTGGTGACAAGCCGAATTTCTTCAGCCTCCTGAGGTTGAAGAGGCGCTGCTGCGCCTTCTTCACGATGCTGTCTGTGTGAGTGGACCAATTCAGTTTGTCTGTGATGTGTATGCCGAGGAACTTAAAACTTACTACCCTCTCCACTACTGTTCCATCGATGCGGATAGGGGGGTGTTCCCTCTGCTGTTTCCTGAAGTCCACAATCATCTCCTTAGTTTTGTTGACGTTGAGTGTGAGGTTATTGTCCTGATACCACACTCCGAGGCCGTCTCGTCGTTGTTGGTAGTCAAGCCTACCACTGTTGTGTCGTCCGCAAACTTGATGATTGAGTTGGAGGCGTGCGTTGCCGCGCAGTCGTGGGTGAACAGGGAGTACAGGAGAGGGCTCAGAACGCACCCTTGTGGGGCCCCAGTGTTGAGGATCAGCGGGGTGGAGATGTTGTTGCCTACCCTCACCACCTGGGGGCGGCCCGTCAGGAAGTCCAGTACCCAGTTGCACAGGGCGGGGTCGAGACCCTATGGTGTTAAATGCCGAGCTGTAGTCGATGAACAGCATTCTCACATTTTCAGATTAGCCTTGTTTAAATCCCCAGCTACAGTGAATGCAGCCTCAGGATGTATGGATTCCAGTTTGCAAAGAGTCAAATAAAGTTCGTTCAGAGCCATCGATGTGTCTGCTTGGGGGGGAATATATACGGCTGTGATTATAATCGAAGAGAATTCTCTTGGTAGATAATGCGGTCTACATTTGATTGTGAGGAATTCTAAATCAGGTGAACAGAAGTATTTGAGTTCCTGTATGTTTCTGTGATCACACCACGTCTCGTTAGCCATAAGGCATACGCCCCAGCCCCTCTTTTTACCAGAAAGGTGTTTGTTTCTGTCTGCGCGATGCGTGGAGAAACCCGCTGGCTGCACCGCCACCGAAAGCGTCTCTCCAGTGAGCCATGTTTCCGTGAAGCAAAGAACGTTACAGTCTCTGATGTCCCTCTGGAATGCTACCCTTGCTCGGATTTCATCAACCTTGTTGTCAAGAGACTGGACATTGGCGAGAAGAATGCTAGGAAGTGGGGCACGATGTGCCCATCTACGTAGTCTGACCAGAAGACCGCCTCGTTTCCCTCTTTTACGAAGTCGTTTTATTGGGTCGCCGGCTGGGATCCATTCCGTTGTCCTGGTTGATAGGCAGAACACAGATCCGCTTCGCGAAAGTCATATTCTTGGTCGTACTGATGGTGAGTTGACGCTGATCTTATATTCAGTAGTTCTTCTCGACTGTATGTAATGAATCCTAAGATGACCTGGGGTACTAATGTAAGAAATATCACATAAAAAAAAAAACTGCATAGTTTCCTATGCACGCGAAGCGAGGCGGCCATCTCTGTCGGCGCCGGAACAGTTGACCAGACGGCACGATTTTCATTTTTTTAAATTTACGAATAGCCAGGGGTACACTCCAACACTCATACATAATTTACAAACGAAGCATTTGTGTTTAGTTAGTCTGCCAGATAAGAGGCAGTAGGGATGACCATGTGTTCTCATGATAAGTGCGTTAATTGGACCAATTTCCTGTCCTGTGAAGCATTCAAAATATAACAAGTACTTTTGGATGAATTGGGACATATATGGAAGTAAAAAGTACATTTTCTTTAGGAATGTTGTGGAGTAAAAGTTAACGTTTATATTAATATAAATAGTAAACTAAAGTACAAAAACCCCAAAAATGACTTAAGTAGTACTTCAAAGTATTTTTACTTAGTTACTTTACACCACTGCTTAGCGAGTACCACTTCCTCCTGATTCGGCTAACACAGAGGCTTGAACCCAGGACCTCTGTCTTGCTAGCTCACTTGACCACCCTCCTGTAGCGTCTTACTAGATGGCACCACACAAAAAGCTAGCAATTTGGTGGCAATGCAAGTGGGGACACTTCAGACTGAGGGATATGTTTCACACATCCCCATGTGCTACACTTGCACGCTCTTATCTTTATGGCTGTCTATATTGATATTCAGTGCAAACACTTAATGGTATCTTTATCTCTATGATGTCAGCCCTCCTTGAATAACCTGCAGTGGCGTTTTACCACCTGTTACTTATCGCTCTGTGAATCGTCACCATTCGACTCATGATTCAAACCAACAGTGGGCGCCCACAAAGTCCCTCCAGGAAAGCAGCAGCCGGCTGCGGTGCAGTGTTTGCAAAAGCCAAGGGACCGGCTTCATGGATTTTTTGCATCATTAACTATTTATGAGTTGCCACTTCATGTTATTTACACTGGACTGATGGTAATGCTATTCAGAGCTGAAACACCAGGCAGGGTCCCACTTGGGGGGTAGTAGGGTGGGGGTGGGGGGGGGGGCAGCATGTGTGACTCCTTTAAATATTGTACAGAAACACTACCTGCAGACGTGAACATGAAGTAAATGAAAAGACACTGACAGGATGAGCATTGTGGAAAGTATGTCTGCTACAGGACAAGCACATTTTCCATTTAGTTGGACTGTGGTCATTCAAACCGTCTCAAAATGACCACATCTGGTGCAATTGAGCACATGCATGCACACATGCATACTGTACACAGAGACACATAAAAAGCCGCAAGGAATTTTCAGTTGACCTGGTTTATCTTTTGTTTTAAACCACGAGTTGAATTTGTCACCAGTTTTCAGAATTTGAGTCAAAAGATGAGAAAATGTGTCACGTTCATGCAAAAGTTCAAAAATACCCCCCCCCCCCCCACTCATATTGATACATCTGTATTGAATAAGCTCTTCAGTTTGGAGTTTTCCTCTTATCTTATTTTTTAGCTCTTGAATTTAAAGGCCAAAGCACAATATGTGCCGTTAACTAGAAATTCTTCAGCACTGAAATGTGTCAAAATCATGTTCGCAACATGGCATGCAAACTGCAAATGGAACACTTGCTCAGTGTCCAATCAGACAAACAGCTGTCACACTTACTCTTACTGAAGCAGATGCTCCAGAAAAATGACTGGACTTGCAAAAATGAATGAATTCAGATTTTATTAATTATATGCCATGCCTGGCATAGTGGAAGAGTCTACCTTTTTACCTCAAATATGGACAAATGAAGAAGTATTCATGCATGTTGGTATAGATACACCAAACTGTTTGTGCCCTCTTTGAATCCAAAAGGACTATATTTGGAAGCATTGAAAGGCATTATATGTATTATGGCACTCTGTATGTGAACATATTGCCACTGTCAGCCCTTCAATGCGATGCTCCAATGTAGTGTTGGATTGAAAGACAAAACAAGGTACACCTCTCCCTCCACAGCTCCCAAGAGCTCCACTTGTTTGCCTGTTGCGTGCCAAAGTGCTACCTTTAGGGTCTCTTACAAGAGCTGTTCATTTCATGAGACTGTGTTTGTATCCTCTCTTAAAGCTGTAAAGAGCTCAGTTCCTTGAGAAGGTGATTGTTTTTGCCTCCAAAGGTGCTGGTGTGACCTCAGGTACTGTATAGTTCACGCACCTTCTCACCTGCTGATACATGTGGTCATATACACACACAGCGTATTGTCAACCCTCCTATGTTCGCCTCCACTTGCTCTCACCTGCATCCTCTCGATAGCGTTGAGCTCAGCCACAGTAAGTGCCCATGAGGGTCTTTGTGTTGGCTCATTAAGTTCTGCACTCTTGTCTGTAATTTATGCTCTTTCAACACACAGTTTCATGCTCTTAATATTGTCAGTGTTCAGCCTGCAGAGGAAAACGACAAGAGTATCGTCAGGGAAACCCCTGGTGTTATGATTTTATAATGTACAAAGAGTATAATTTGACCAATGTGATTTGGGACGTTGCAGTTTCTTACCACAAAAGCCTGAGTCATTGTACTATGACGGAGGGTCCTTAATCCAGTGTCGCTCAGGATTCCCTTTGAACTCTGCTGATTGTGGGCTAATTTTTATTAAGTAAGTGTGCCACTATTGGTGGCAGTCGCTGAAGCTTCAACGAGTCGTTGTGACAAGCAGCGCCCAAGAGCTTAAATTACCAACTCCCTGTACTACCATGACTATAATTAGCCCCAAATTAACAAGAAATGTTTTCTTTGGTGAAATTATTCTGAACATTTATTTCACTTGTCAGGGGCTTAGATCAAATTGTTGTTTTAATGTACGATTTAGCAATCAACGGCAAAGAATTTTGCTGTTTCACTTACAGATGAGTGTATGCATGGGTTTATTCCCCTTTAAGTGTTCCATCTTTTTTGTCTGTAGTCAAATTATTTGATTTGTTAGATCCATTGTGTCATACTGTAGCAGTTACTTCCAGATAATATAGTCATTAGGAAAGGATTGTAAACATCTTCAACTACAATATGGATGTAAACCGTGTGAACGTCCAATGATCATCCAAGGCAGGCACAGTATCGGAAGCAACTCTCTTTAAGTATTGCCAATTCCATGGCCTCCTCTGATGTATGTAATAACACTTTGGTTTGCCACAGCAAGTGCCTTCGGATAAGGGTTTCACATATTATACGACACAAAACATACTAGAAAAAATGTACTACTAGTAGCTTGTGCAGAACATTGTCAAATTGCATGACATAGATGCTCTGGGATAGGCTTAGGCAAATATGACATCAAATAGAATGTGGATCCATATATAGTCTTCAACCCCCAAACATTTAACATTTAACATTTTTATTAGATGCTCAGTGACAGTCTATTGGGATTGTATCGGCCTATTGATTGAAAATAAAAATGAATCCCATGTCGATTAATTTCGTGACAAATCCAACCAATTGATTGCAGATGAATTCATTGAAGATGACATTGTCTTTGGTTGAAACACAATGGAAGTTTGTCACTTTAGTGGCAGCCGTTATTAAAAGAGCAGTAACCTGAGGGGACTAAGTAATGTGGTTGTTACACTCTAAATGCAGACCGTGTGTTAATATACAACAAGACGGAAAAATACAGCTCCAATTTTGATTTTTTAGATTGACGTGCAGATAAAGCTGATACAGTATAATACAGTGATGGTATGACAATCTTGATGTTTGTTTCATGGAGATGAATCATTTCAAATCCTTTTATCATTGACACCTCACAGAGCATTTAGGTTATGCTCTTGTTAATCCTGTTGAATATTTTTGTGATTTTTGTTTTCTCGTACTTGTCTATATTTGTCTTGGAAATAGGCTACTGAATATTTATCCCTGACGAATTACAATATGGCTTAAATCTCATAATGTGATTAAAATTCTTAAATGTTTTCTGTCTGTAACGTTCTTTAGCCTATTTGGTATTATTGCGTTAGTTGTATTGACAACTATTGTTTTGATTAAGATGATTATGCGATTTGATATTGTATTGATACAACACGATTGTGTGATCATTGTACAGGCCAATTTATATTGTAGATCCAATGTCCCATTAATTTAGTATTTGAGAACACTGAAGTCAGACTGTACATGAGGTCATATCCTCACAGAGAGGTCAATCAACAAGGGCAGTCCTCTTGATAGTACTGCAACACAGTAAACCAAGCTACACAGTACAGTGCTTTTATCAAGATGCTTGAATAAAACACTCTATATAAATGTATCCTCAAGGTAGGCGCATTGTGCCAGAAACCAAAATGTTGCTGGTTTGAAACCCGGAGCCAACCATATGAAAAATGTGTCACTGTGTCCTTAAAGGGAAACTCCACTCAAAAACAATCTTTTGGTATTTATTTTCATTAGGTCACTGTTGATATAGTCCCAAAATGTTTTGGATATTAAGAAGTCAGGTTTTCAAGATATTGGACTTTCAAGAAGCAAAGTATCACTGGGGGGGGGATATTACATACATATTTTCCTGAATGCACATGCTATATCTTAGACCGTATCTTCCACTGAATGTGAGAGGGTGAAACTGCAGATGTGCTTTGATGGTGTTGTGCGTTGAGGCAACATTGAAGCCTCACATTATTGTAAACACTACACATGAACACAGCACCATGTCCTTTAGTAGGTACGGTACTTTAAAACTGATCTCAGGCTTGATATGTTTCCCGGTATATCAACCTTGGCAACACTTTGGTACTGTAGGGCATTGGGCTCCGCCTGTGCAGGTTTGGGTCACAGGGGGGAGAGAACCGTGCTGGCCTGGTGAGCATTATTACGTTTTCGGTGACATGAATTATGATAGATTATTGGTCAATAATTTAACATGTGTGTTAGATGGACTATATTTACAAGACCACCTGATGTTGCCTGAATAGAGGTTACACTATATGAAGTAAATAAATAATACCTCTCTTTTAGGCTGTGCTTTAATACCATTAAATATTCAGCTATTTGGATGATTAAATTCACTGCTAAATTACAGCTTCCCTGTTGATAGGACTAGGTGGAGAGGTGGTCGGTGTGTGCTGGGATGGGAAACTGGCCAGAAGTGAAGTAATGCACACACGCACTCACACACGCATGCACCCGCACATACGCACGCGCACACTCTCTTTCTCTCTCTCTCTCTCTCTCTCTCTCTCTCTCTCTCTCTCTCTCTCTCTCTCTCTCTTTCTCTCTCACACACACACAGACACACACACGCATACGCCCACCATCCGGGTGGCATATGCCAGAATAGACTGGTTACCTGATGATACTGTATGCATCAGTTGGCACATCTAGAATAAATGCAAAACTATATTAACCCATGGTGGGCATGTTTAAATTGAGATTATTCACTGAATTGATCGCTTTCAGTCTCACAATACAGGAATTGTTTTATTTTGTATTAATCATATGATAGTAACACATCCACCTTTTTTAGACCATAATATGCAGTGTGATGATCATACTGTCCAGGGAAAGAAAAGGCAATGCTTCAAGACCTGATTCAGCTCCAACTCTATACATATTTTGTCTACCTGAAAGATTTGCCTTGGTGTTGATATTTAGCACAACAATGATTACCAACAATATTTTGGCATCTCGCCTCTGATTCCAGAATTGGTAACCAAAATGAGAAATGGTGCAATTAGAGGGGTTCACATACATTATTTAGCTCTCATTAGCTTCCTGTGACATTGCAGGCTCTGGACCAATGAAAAGTGTTGGCCGGGCTTAGGCAATTAGTACAATTAGCGGTGTCGGATTTGGCGTTGGTTCAGGACACATGGCCCGGAAGATACCAGCCTGGTGTCACTTGTGTAATTTGTAACTTTGCATGGGAAATAATGGGTTTGAAAAATCACTGCTGGTAGAGATCTGTCAACGTATTATTCTGTGCAACAAGGGTTGTATCTCGGGGTACAGGTTTCCTACAGGTTCCTGGATGGTGAGAGGGTGGTGGAGAGTGGCCATTTTGACTGTGATGATGAGGAATAGGGACAGCAGTCCAACCAAGTGGTAATTAGCAGTCTGGGTTGTGTTTGTTTTCGTTAACGTGTGTTTATGCTGATAAAGTTGGACTTGCCAAAAAGTCCCAGTCCCACGTTGGTGCCCACTCAAGCTGTTCTGCGTTCTACTTCAGGAATGATGGGAAGTCTTGCTCAGTGCTACTGGTCACACTCGTAGTGTTTGTGTTAATCAGGGATTACTAGACATGTTACAGTAAATACCCTTGTTTTCTTAAATAAATAACAGACTGATCTTTATGTACAGATGTAGGATCTTAATTTGAGCCAGTTTGCTACAGCAGGAAAATAGTCCAGCAGCAAGAGGAAATGTGAATTAT
Organism: Oncorhynchus masou masou; assembly: GCF_036934945.1. Taxonomy (NCBI): domain Eukaryota; kingdom Metazoa; phylum Chordata; class Actinopteri; order Salmoniformes; family Salmonidae; genus Oncorhynchus; species Oncorhynchus masou. Next base: position 20,411,627 of record NC_088241.1, on the reverse strand, counting down.
TATGTGGATTCTAGTTAATGGACATTTTGTGTTGGGATTGATACATTTTTCATTCGCGCAAATCAAGTCTGACATTTTAAAGTGGAAATTACAAACTTGAGAAGCATTTTTAAAACTGGAATACATTACAAGTTTGTATTTCCTGCACATATTCTCAGAAACAAAAGAGGGATCAAATTAAGATCCTATACATGTTCAGTGATAAAGCATGTCTAGCAATCATAACCAGTCGTGAAAAGTCTCATTAGGTTTACCGTTTTTAAATAGTCCACCATAAGTCATATTACTATGTTATTCCAGATCTCGGTCATGAAGTTCACATCCTGCTTCAAATGATTAGGTCCAGATTCAATACAAACTCATGACTGAACATTATTTAAGAGCTCTGTTGTCATTATCAGTTGGGGGAAAAAGAGCGAACAAGCAAACAAAGTAAACAGGTGTTGTGTACTTTAGAAAAAGCTAAAGCTAACATGTTCCAGAATAGCGAGGCATAATTATACTGTGCTGGATTATGGAAAACATTTTGCATGTTAATTAAGCCAGGTATGTTCATTGATTTTCTGTTATAATACTTCAATTCTCCATTAATAATTCATATTTCTTCCAGCCCTTCCATTTTTCACACACCTGGGTTGTTGTTGATTTGAATTAAGTGGGTTTAAGATGTTTCCTATAGCAGTGACATTGCAGGGGATGGCTATTAACTACATTATGTAAAATAACTTTTGACAGTTTTGACACCCACATTATTATTATTATTTGTCATTTATAAATGGAACATGACACAAGTGACTTGTTCTTCACATTCACAGATTAGGGGGAAATTGAACAACACTTCACAATATTAGTTCTAATACTTCAGAGGGTCATCGGCATCATATGGTTCAGAGAAACTAGAAAGCTCGAGCCAAAAATGTTTTTGTTTTTTTAATTTCATTTTTCAGGTTTCTGAAAAGAGGAGACAAGTTATTTCTTCTCTACCAACCTCACTTCTAGAACTCCAAACTAGTAAATCAAATCAAATCAATGTTATTTGTTACATGATCCGAATACAACAGGTTTAGACCTCACAGTGAAATGCTTACTTACAAGTCCTTAACCAACAATGCAGTTTTAAGAAAAATAAGTGTAAAGTGTATTTACTGAAATAAACTGAAGTAAAACATAAATGCATAAAAATTATTTCTAGGAAGACAAACGTCAAATTAGACAAAACTATCAGTTTGTGTTTTTTGGCATGCTCTTGAATGCAGGTGTTTGAACGATCCCTGCTTGTCCATTTCATCTTTTAACCCTATGTTTAACAAGATAGACTCTCGTCCTCACAGCCTAGGAACCATGTCCTCGTGCTGTCAAGCTAAAGGACTATATCCCTCAAGGAGCCAACCTGTGAAACAATGATGGAACAAACAAGCAAACAAACCAACAACAACGGCCACAGCCGCAATCAAGTTTGTCCTTGAATTTCCACACCTGTGCGCGTGGAACATGGCAAGGCCATTTGTGAATTGGAGGAATGCGACATGTTTGTCCAGCGTCAAATCTGCGTGTGTTTATCCCCTCGTTTTTCCCAGCATTGTTTGTCTTCTCTTTGTGGTGCAGAAACGCTCAAATTGCATTTCTCAGATGTTTGTTCCCTGGAGGTGTGCGCTTGGCGGCAGGTGTCTGCGGGAAAGAGAAAGAGGGGGAGAGAAAGAGGAACAGAGAGAGAGCGAGAAAGATCTCCCACTCACTCCCCACAACAGGGTTTGAATTTATGCTGAGATGCTTCATACATCTGCCATAGATGCTCCTTAGCAATGTAAATGCATGCTGATGATCTTGCATTTCCAATGTGGCACTCTTACAGGCCTAGAACGTTAATTGTTTAGCAGGAGGAGAGAAACTACTAAAAATACTGTTTTGTAAGTGCAACTTCTAGTGCAATACTAGCATATGTTGCTTCCAGGTGCACGTTCTTTCTCAGTCTTAATTCAAGATACTTAAGATAACAGCTATAGATAACACCAGGGACATTTACACCACCAAATGCAGCAGAAACCACCTCCATTATTAACCAGATTCTCAATTCAATTAGCTAACCTTGACCTGAGCTTTATTGTATTCCTAGCAAAGAGCATTACAATACATTGCTGTCAACTCCTATCCTTTGAGCGGTCCCTCTGCAGGCTCTGAATAGCATATAATAGATATTGAACTGTAAATTTGAATTGAAAGCCCGGGTCATTGTGCCTCATTGACTTTAGACCACAAAAGCCAAATGATGTCTTAGTTGAGAGAAATATATCAAAGGATATCAACAATTATGAGTCATAAACACGCCTGGAAACGTGCCTGGCGGGCGTATAGCAGCAGGAATTAGCATGTTGAGCTGATAAATATGCATGTAAAGACGCTCCCAGAGGAATAACATGCGTGTGATTGATAGCTTTGGAATTGAAGGATGTGTAAATTCCTTTTATTCTGGGGTTGTGTTGTTGTACTGCCGAAATACATCTCACTTGTTAAAAGTTTTACCAACTTTATAATCCTTAATGCCACATCTGTTTTCTGTCTTTATAGCGCCTGTAAAACGTCATTAAATTATTACCACCAGCTGGCCTCATTGCACAATAACCTCACTTATCTGTTATTCTCCAGGAATACTTTTGATTTATAGACCCTCTTAGAATAAATGATATTTTATACATATGTATATATAAATAAACAAGGGGAAATGTGTTCTCTTAAATAATTCATGAGTTTTACTTTGAATAAGTTACTTGGTAGAAGTTTGAGTTGAGTTTGTATGGAAGATTTGATGCTAGATTCACCCTATGTGCATGATGGACTGAGCATGTGTCTAATAGTGATGTATAAATATTTGCAGTGCATTGCAGTGCATTTGCTGTGACATGCATTCAAATGGATATACATGTAGAATACAGTATGTGAAAATTAGCATTTTGTTCTTAAGGAACAAGTATGTATTTTTTTAAACTATATTGTAGAAGGTCAAATGCAAAATACCTATTCAATTTGGAATAAACATTATTTCCAGAATATTCCTAAATGCACTTTACTGTGGATTGTATAGTATTAGGATTTAGATTTGGATGTCTTTATTTTACTCATCTAACTCCTTTAAATTAAAAGTGTTATAAAGTTTTTAAAATGATATAAGATTTCAAGCTCTTTGTATCATCACAACTCAAATCAAACTCTCCTAAGCATTTCCCCTCTGAAGTATTCCAGCACCCCCTAATGTCAATATGACGTTATAGAAATGAAATGAGAAAGCATGTCCAAATAGAATATATTTCAACACCATTTACATTAAAACACCCCATTGCTTTATAATCTATAGCCAACATTGTACAAAACCGTTTTTACATAATTGTAGGGAAAGGAATCAGTTCAACTTTGGCAATCTTTGTGATTATGGGGGTGCAGATAAACATGCAGAAAAGCCCTGGAGTAGCAATAAAAGTTGTTTGTATAGCTGCTATACAGTCTGTTTATTTCTACCTACACACATTGGAGGTAATGATATATTATTGCTCAAGGTTAAGGGAGCGTCAACCTGCGTGTCCTTTGAGCACGGTCCTCTTGGGTTTCTGCTTCATAAGAGCTAAACTACAAGGAGGAAAAGCAACCATGTAAAGATGAATCAGACCTGTCATTTCATTGAGGTGTTATTTTTGCATTTTGTATTGTTATTTCTATTTTCTATATTTGTATCTTTATTACAGTTTTCTTTAAAGTATATGATCTTATAGTGTTGCTTAGTGTGAGGTCATTTAAAAAAAAAGCTATATATCAGCCATCAGAATCACATATTCAATTAATAGTGAATCCAGACACCTTGGCACTCTGCTGATTCATTGTATATTTTTCTGTCAACCAGGATGTTTGATTTAAAAAATTAAAAAAATACTGGTCACAACAACAAAACACATTTTGGCAGAAAGAATTCTAATTATAAAGGAGAACACACACACACACACACACACACACACACACACACACACACACACACACACACACACACACACACACACACACACACACACACACACACACACACACACCTATAACATCAGTCTGTAGCTGGGATTAGAGGAGACCATGGGCTTGGCCAGGTTTCCATGACAGAGGCAGTGTGTTTGTGGGTTTAAATAGGCTCTTTTTTCACACCCTGCTGTTTCCCCATGATAATTTCACATCCATATTCTTGCGTTTAGGCATGAAACCCTCAGAAGTTAATTCTTTGTGTTTGTAGTGTATGAGACTGCACATTGGGGTTGAGAAACACTCTACTATGGGTTCTCTGTAGTATGGCACACATAGTGCAAACCAATAATCCCACTGAGAGAGGTTAAAAAACATTACCGCCAATTTGTTCTCCAACCGTCCTCTGATTTGGCATTTTGTTGTATCATTTAGATAATTGATTTGATCTGTTATACATTTGGATGTGCATTGATGAAGAAGTAATAGTTATTAAAGTTGTTGTAAAGTCGGCCCATCTACAAACCAATGGGCCTTATTGCCTGTAGACACGCAACCTGATCTCAGAGCATTTCGTATTATTCTGTATACAAATCCGAGACACTCCATTTTGTATGATCTGTTACGATTTACAATTTGTATTATATGTTCCGAATTTGCAAAACGTACAATATGGTACAAATTCGCAAAACGTATGGTATTTTACGAATTCTAGCTAGGTGGCTAACTGATGCTAGCTGGGGTTAAGGTTAGGGTTAAGTTTAGGAGTTAGGCTAAATAGTTAGGGTTAGTGTTAGCTAAAAGGTTTAAGGTTAGGGTTAAGGAAAGGGTTAGCTAAAATGGTTAAGGTTAGGGTTAGGGTAAACTAACATGCTAAGTTGTTGCATAGTAGTTAAAAAGTAGTAAGTAGTTGGAACGTTTCTAATTCTCAAAAATGCCTAAGTTGTCCGGGATGAGATTCGAACTTGCAACCTTTGCGTCGCTAGACGTTTGTGTTATACGCCCACCCACCTTTCGTTTTTGCCTTATAACTTCTTAGGGCTAGGCCCCTTTTTTTCTCAATTTCCTCCTGAATGACATGCCCAAAGTAAACTGCCTGTTGTGCAGGCCCTGAAGCCAGGATATTCATATAATTGGTACCATTGCAAAGAAAACACTTTGAAATTTGTAGAAATGTTAAAATAATGTAGGAGAATAAAACACAAAATCCCCCCAAAAAACAACCAGATTACTTTTTGGAGAGACCATCCTCTTAGAATGGCAATTCGCTCCCTGGATGCAATGACTATAGCTTCCACAGGGTGTCAGCAGTCTATGTTCAAGGTTTCAGACTTGTTACTTCAAAAACTAATAAGAAATATCAGTTTTAGTACAGGGACACAGTCTTGGAAATTCGTGTTTGTGCGCCATGAAGACAGGACGCACCTGCTAAAATCATTTTCCTATTGAACATACTTCTTTCTGTAGGAAATATTATAGTTTGATTACATCTGAGAAGTAAATATAATTGTATTTTGACTTGTTGAAACAAAGTTTAGGGGTAGATTTTCGGATTCCTTTCTCTGCATGTTAAACGAGTGGATTACTCAAAACGATGGTGCCAACTAAACTGACTTTTTGGGATATAAAGAAGGATTTTATCTAACAAAACGACACTACATGTTATCGCTGGGACCCTTTGGATGAGAAATCGAGAAAGATTTTCAAAAAGTAAGTGAATATTTAATTGTTATTTGTGAATGTATGAAACCTGTGCCGGTGGATAAATATTTTTATGTGGGGCGCCGTACACAAACAATCGCATGGCATGTTTTCGCTGTAATGATGACAATTTTTTTGAATTGCGCGCCCTCCAGTTTCACCGGAAGTTGTCCTGCTAGCGGGACGCCTAGCCCTAAGGGTTAAGTAACCATCTGTCTATGTAACCATACCAAACGTAACATATCATACTAATTGAAGTGTTCCAGATGTACATTTACTATGTTACGTCTAGTCTTTGAGACCAGGCTGGTAGACCGCATAGTGTGAATCCCTTCCCTTTAATTTGTTCCAATAAAACAACTATTGTTCATAAAATGTTCTTGTCGGTATAAAATGCATTGGCTCCATAAAGGTGGGTTCTGTCCCTGTGCGGCCGACACATGACACAAAACCCTCGTTCACGACCCTACTTGATACCCGCTCTCACTCCTACTATGGTCTGGTAGTTGTCTTCTCTCCACTCACACAGAGGAACAGCCATTCTCTGTGTACATGTGTTTGTTTTTCCCGAGCGGTAAACACACTCATTTGGTGAGAGTAGCACAGCGTCTGATTTCCCATGGGGCCCCTGGGGCCCGTTAGCACTACCTGTCAGCACACCTGAGCTCCTCTCCTCTGCATTACCCAGCAGTATTGCTGACTCCACCGCCTGTGCTCACACAGGGGGGCTGTATGGTGCTGTTCAGTTTTTACTGAATGCTGAATTGGGGAGTAAGTTGTTCTTAGTGACCAAAAATATGCAACATGAACTCCGACCTGTGAGAGGCAGCAATACGCAACACAGCATCTAGTCTGCCGGAAAGCCACAAAAAGAAGAATAAGGGTAAGTTATTCTGAGAATATTTCTACAATGTTCAGTAATTATCATGAAGATGTCGTTTATGTCCACTACACTGTATGCGAATATGCAGGATTTTGACATTCTGAGGCTAGTCAATGGATGTGTAAAGACATAGGCTATAGAGTATTATGCTGTCACATGCAGTGTTCATACAGTGGCAAACGGAGTGTTTGATGTTCCCTCTGAGCATTGCCTACTTACTTATCATGACATCTCCTGCCACTGCCAGCATTTCACAACTATGTGTAGCATTGTCATCTATTTTTAGGGGCAAAATGTCACAACATAACCAAGACTTTGATTTGTGAAAGAACATGGCGTTTACTACACCCAACACGTCCTTGAACCAACTCTATAGGCCTAATTTACAAATTAAGAGAAATAGATCTTTTCAATGCATCAAATCTCTGAGAGGTGGAATATTTTGAGATAATGTTGTGGTCTAGCATATTTTTTTCTATTCGACTTAACTTGCCCTTTTGATGGTTAAACTGATACTCATTATTTGCACAAACCACTCTTGAAAGGTATAACAGATTCAGCGTGAAAACATCCCCTCTAAGGTATTTTACAAGGGCTTGAGGAAGAGTTAATCTGGTAGCTCAGATGTTCTTTTACAGTGGTGCAGAACAGGTCAAATGCTGTAGATTATCATAATCAGATTGTGTCATATCTCTGAGCAGATTCAGAACTTTCCCACAATACAGCTGTCATATCACTCAGGTCTGGTTTATCTCATTAATCCATGTCACCTACACTTATCTTCAACTGTCTAAACAGCACAGCCTTTGTTTATGGCTTCAATAGTTACTGTGTCAGGAAGAGGTCACTGTTTGAGGGTTGACTGTACACACAAACAGGACAGGTTGTGAATGGATGAACATGCTACTCTCTAATTACAGTATCATACATATTAGTATATTCATACTGCACCAAAATGTGAACAGATCTTTGGCCGTGAGAATTATGAGTAAAAATGTATCTTTCCGCTTGGTTTCAACTGTTGTGCAAGACAAGTCCACGGAGTGGCTTCATAGAACATTGCAGCGAGAAGAAAAGAGTACCTCGCCCACAAAGACCCAACTTCTCAGTTTAGAAACTAGAGCGTGACTGCAACATTTGAATATGAAATAGCAGCAGATTTTGTTTCAGACACCTTGTACTGTGTGCAAACAAAGCCACCAATTCTTCCGGAGAAAGGGAGAGAATTTAAAGCGGCCCTTTGTCGTTGTTCAGAACAGTGTTGTCTTTGTTTCCACTTGTCTCCTTTTCGGGAGAGAATGGGATGAAATATTTTTAAACAGTAATTACCTGGCTGGGATCCGGCAGAGAGGGATTAATGGGTGATTGTGGTGCATCAGGTTCTGCACCGTTTGTTAGAAGGTAAGAAGAGGGAAACTGTGTGTACAGCAACAATCAAGGAACTGACGATTTCTGGTGTAACCGTCTTTTCTGTATCCAAGCACAAGTCTCACGCCAAGTCCGTCACAAATGAACAAGACCGATTTAGCCCCCGCCTCCCTCCAAATCCATTTGGAAGATGATTCTGTTTTTCCACATCCTGTTTTTTGTGTGCTATTTTTACCTTCATTGTTTATGCCTGTTTGTCTCACAACTTGTTTCAGAGTACACAAATGTGAAATCATGCCTCTGTATTTTTTCAAGAACCCTGTTTGGGTATATGTTACGCTCCTCGTTAGGAAAATGACCGGACCAATGTACGGCATGGTAGGCGTACATTTTCTTTATTAATGTTCCTCCAAAAACCAATAAACAACACAACGAAAGTAAACCTTTGTAGTGCTAAAACAAAAACGAAAGCGCACAGTTCTGTAAGGCTGAGAAACTAAGAAAGAAAATAATAAGGGACTCTAAGGTCAGGACGTGACAGTACCCCCCCCCCCAAAAAAGGTGCGGACTCTGGCCGCAGGGGAAGGTCCGGGTGGGCATCGACTCTCGGTGGGGGCTCTTGTGCGGGACGCAGACCCCGACCCGCTTTAGGCTCCCCCCACTTTGGTGGCGCCTCCGGTGCAGGGATCGTCGCCGGGCCCTCCGGACCGTAGATCATCGCCAGAGGCTCTAGACCGTAGACCGCCGCTGGGGGCTCTGGACCGCAGACCGCTGCTGGAGGCTCGGGACCGCAGATCGCCGCTGGAGGCTCTGGACCGCGGACCGTCGCTGGATACTCCGGACTGGTGACCGTCGCTGGAGGCTCAGTGCCATGGATCATCACTGGAGGCTTCATGCCATGGATCATCACTACTGGAGGCTTCGTGCCATGGAGCATCACTGGGGGCTTCGGACCATGGATCACCACTTGAGGCTTCATACGTGGAGCCAGAACAGGTCTCACTGGACTGAGGAGACGTACTGGAAGCCTGGTGCGGGGAGCTTCCACAACACATCCTGGCTGGATACCCACTCCAGCTCGGTGAGTGTGGAGAGCTGGCACGGGACACACTGGGCTATGTAGGCGCACTGGAGGCATAGTGCGTAGAGCCGGCACAAGATATGCTGGGCCATGGAGGTGCACTGGAGGTCTGGAGCGCAAAGCTGGCACAACGCGTCCTGGCTGAATCCCCCCTGTAGCAAGGCAAGTGCGGGGAGCTGGAACAGACCAAACTGGGGATACCATGCGTAGAGCTGGCGTAGGATATCCTGGACCGAAGAGACGCAGGAGCGCTGAGCCTGCACAATCCGTTCTGGATGAATGCCCACTCTAGCACGGCAACTGTGGGGAGCTGGAACAGAGTGCACCAGGAATGAATGCGTACTGGAGACTAGAGGTCGCCCGATTAATCGGAATGGCCGATTTCAAGTTTTCATAACAATCGGAAATCTGTATTTTTGGACGCCGATGTGCCGATTTTTTATTTTTTTATATACCTTTATTTAACTAGGCAAGTCAGATAAGAACACATTCTTATTTTCAAAGACGGCCTAGGAACGGTGGGTTAACTGCCTCGTTCAGGGGCAGAACAACAGATTTTCACCTTGTCAGCTCGGGGGATCCAATCTTGCAACCTTACATTTAACTAGCCCAACGCAATAATGACCTGCCTCTCTCTCGTTGCCCTCCACAAGGAGACTGCCTGTTACGCGAATGCAGTAAGCCAAGGTAAGTTGCTAGCTAGCATTAAATTTATCTTACAAAAACAATCAATCATAATCACTAGTTAACTACACATGTTTGATGATATTACTAGATATTATCTAGCGTGTCCTGCGTTGCATATAATCTGACTGAGCATACAAGCATACACGTATCTAAGTATCTGACTGAGCGGTGGTAGGCAGAAGCAGGTGTGTAAACATTCATTCAAACAGCACTTTCTTGCATTTTGCCAGCAGCTCTTCGTTATGCGTCAAGCATTGCGCTGTTTATGACTTCAAGCCTATCAACTCCCGAGATGAGGCTGGTGTAACCGGAGTGAAATGGCTAGCTAGTTACCGCGCACTAATAGAGTTTCCAACGTCACTCGCTCTGAGCCTTCTAGTAGTTGTTCACCTTGCTCTACATGGGTAACGCTGCTTCGATGGTGGCTGTTGTCGTTGTGTTGCTGGTTCGAGCCCAGGGAGGAGCGAGGAGAGGGACGGAAGCTATACTGTTACACTGGCAATACTAAAGTGCCTATAAGAACATCCAATAGTCAAAGGTTAATAAAATACAAATGGTATGGAGGGAAATAGTCCTATAATTCCTATAATAACTACAACCTAAAACTTCTTACATGGGAATATTGAAGACTCATGTTAAAGGGAACCACCAGCTTTCATATGTTCTCATGTTCTAAGCAAGGAACTGAAATGTTAGCTTTCTTATATGGCACATATTGCACTTTTCCAACACATTGTTTTTGCATTATTTAAACCGAATTGAACATGTTTCATTATTTACTTGAAGCTAAATTGATTTTATTGATGTATTATATTAAGTTAAAATAAGAGTTCATTCAGTATTGTTGTAATTGTCATTATTACAAATAAATAAATAATCGGCTGATTAATCGGTATCGGCTTTTTTGGTCCGCCAATAATCGGTATCGGTATCTGCGTTGAAAATCATAATCGGTCGACCTCTACTGGAGACACCGTGTGTATCACTGCATAACACAGTGCCTGACCAGTCACACGCTCCCCACGGTAAGCACGGGGGGTTGGCTCAGGTCTAAACCCTACCTCCACCAATCTCCCCATGTGCTTCCGTCGTTGCCTTGACTCCTCGTATCATTGCCGTTCCTCTTTCGCTGCCTCCGCCTACTTCCATGGCAGGGTCTCGTCCCCTGCCATTACCTCCTCCCAGGTCCAGGTTGTCCTCCACTCCCTTGTCTCCCGGGCCCAGGATCCCTGTTCCTCCTGGCCACACTGCTTGGTTTTTTGGTGGTGGGATCTTCTGTTATGCTCCTCATTTGGAGAATGAGGCTATATACATTGTCAATGTGCGGGGGCACTGGTTAGTTTATGTAATTGAGGTAATATGTACATGTAGGTAGAGTTATTAAAGTGGCTATGCATGGATAATAACAGAGAGTAGCAGCAACGTAAAAGAGGGGGGGATGCAAATATTCTGGGTAGCCATTTGATTAGATGTTCAGGAGTTTGATGGCTTGGGGTAGAAGTTTTTTAGAAGCTTCTTGGACCTAGACTTGGCGCTCCGGTACCGCTTGCCGTGCGATAGCAGAGAGAAAAGTCTATGACTAGGGTGGTTGGAGTCTTTGACAATTTTTAGGGCCTTCCTCTGACACCGCCTGGTATAGAGGTCCTGGATGGCAAGCTTGGCCCCAGTGATGTACTGGTCCGTTCGCACTACCATATGTAGTGCCTTGCGGTCAGAGCCTGAGCAGTTGACATACCAGGCAGTGATGCAACCCGTCAGGATGCTCTCGATGGTGCAGCTGTAGAACCTTTTGAGTATCTGAGGACCCATGCCACATCTTTTCATTCTCCTGAGGGGGAACAGGTTTTGTTGTGCCCTCTTCACGACTGTCTTGGTGTGCATGGACCATGTTTGTTGGTGATGTGTACGCCAAGGAACTTGAAGCTCTCAACCTGCTCCACTGCAGCCCCGTCGATGAGAATGGGGGCGTGCTCGGTCCTCCTTTTCCTGTAGTCAACAATCATCTCCTTTGCCTTGATCACGTTGAGGGAGAGGTTGTTGTCCTTGCACCACACTGTCAGGTCTCTGACCTCCCTATAGGCTGTCTCGTCGTTGTTGGTGATCAAGTCTAGCACTGATGTGTCATCAGCAAACTTAATGATGCTGTTGGAGTTGTGCCTGGTTGTGCAGTCTTGAGTGAACAGGGAGTACAGGAGGGGACTGAGCACGCAGGATATACGTGCTTTTAGTTCGTCCACTTTATTATACAGTGATTGTACGTTGGCCAATAGTACCGATGGCAAAGACAGATTAGCCACTCGTCACTGGATCCTCACAAGGCACCCCGATCTCCTTTCGCGAATCCTCAGTCTCTTTCTCCTGAAGGATGGGGATGAGGGCCTCTTGTCTTGAGTAAATCCCTCTCGTCCGACTCATTCAAGAAAAATACTTTGTCCTATTCAAGGTGAGTTATCACTGTTCTGATGTCCAGAAGCTCTTTTTGATCATAAGAGACTGTAGCATCAACATTATGTAGAAAATAAGTTACAAACAATGCAAAAAACTAACAAAATAGCACGGTTGGTTAAGAGCCCATAAAACAGCAGCCATCCCCTCCGGCCCCATCTTGAAAAGACAAATACTTTTTCCTTCAGTGTTTGGTGGGCCAAGCTTAAAGGACACAATTTTTAACATGTGGGTTGTTATTATGAAGTATTCAGTGGTGTCCTGCACAGTTTTAGTGTAATTCTATGATTTCATATCTATTGACTGTTTAGTGATGAGCAAAACGGTCATTTTCAGTCATTTTCAGCAATCTACTGTATATAACCCCTCTCTAGTTTTCGGATCATATTGGAACTCCCTGCTATGTTGCTCTGGTTGTCTTTGTCTAATAACATTGTCAATATTTTAAATATATGCTCAAAAAACTATGGAATGATATTTATAGTCAGCTTCCTCTAATTCCTCTAACAGGGCTATTACTTATGACATAATAAGGAATATATTTAGACTAAGCTTCATCTGGGCTCTAGGAAGAGTGTTGGTGGTTCCAAACTTCTTCCATTTAAGAATTATGGTGGCCACTGTGTTCTTGAGATCCTTCAATGCTGTGGAAATGTTTTGGTACCCTTCCCCAGATCTGTGCCTCGACACAATCTTGTCTCGGAGTTCTACCAACAATTCCTTCGACCTCATGGCTTGGTTTTTGCTCTGACCTTATATAGACATGTGTGCCTTTCCAAATCATATCCAATCAATTGAATGTACCACAGGTGGACTCCAATCAAGTTATAGAAACATCTCATGTATGATCAATGGAAACAGGATGCACCTGAGCTCAATTTTCTCATAGCAGAGGATCTATAATACTTATGTAAATAAGGTATTTCTGTTTTTAATTTCTAATAGATGTGCAAAAATAAAAATAAACTGTTTTCGCTTTGTCATTATGGGGTATTGTGTGTAGACTGATGAGAATAAAAATATATATATATTTTTAGAATAAGGCTATAACGTAACAAAAGGCTGAAAAAGTCAATGGGTCTGAATACTTTCCAAATTAACTGTATACTGTAATGAAACAGGCAGGGAGCACGGCTCGAACCCTTAACCCTCTGGCCTGAAGGCCATCGCGCCATCAACTGTAGCACAAAAGCATGCTCAAGTGGCAGAGTCGATATCCGCGCTTATAAACTAGGGTCGCAACAATACTAACAGCATAATAATTGGTTATAACGTGCTGAGATTGTCCTTTAAGTTGTTGAAGAACACTGCTAATCCACATGATAAAAGAGCTCGCTAAGACCTGTTTTTCGAAATGTCTCTCAGCTCTGTACTGTAAGGCATTTAGAAGTACAGGGAATGAAAAGTCATGCTGATGCCAGAAGAAGAGGTGCTCTCACAGATGGTGTGTGATTCAGACAGTGAGTACTGTTACATGCACACAATACGATTTGTGAATAGTCAGATTAATATACATTTGATTTAAACATTTACATGCTTTGCAAGAGGAACGATTTCACTAGTAATCCTATTTACATGAACACATCTGAAATTAGGCTACCTGATGGGACTTTGATAAATGCAGAAAATCACCAGTCAAAATAAACGTTCTACCACAGCGAACATGTCATTTTTATGAAGCATATTTAAGGTCATATTAACATCCAGCTCATCTTTCAACACTAATTTTCTTTACTTATCCGTAATGTGTACAGTATTTATTGTCTGTTTGTTGACTGTGACCGTCAACCAGATCATGATTATGAACCAATGGAGGCTTCCTCAAAATGATACATCCAGAAGTGTTTTTTCTACTCTGTCATTTGGGAAATGTTCTCCCTGTGAGTGTTGTCTCTGTAAGTTTTTGATAAAGTGACTACCTGTTTGGAAACGAGGGCCATGGAATTCCTTTTCTTCTGCGTGACTTTCATCACTTCTGTTCATCTAGCTGCAGTTTTGTGAAATTGTTCCTCAAAATGAGCATACTTCAATGTTCAGGTGAACTTTCTCTTCATGTGCAGCATCTACAAGCTAATGAATCAAAACGGATAATCACTTTATAGTGGGAAATGTCACAGTTTGAAACATCAGTGGTTGTCTTGGCAGAGCTTCAATAGACTAAACAAAGCACGGAGACAGAGAAAATCAAAGCACATATGTTTGGACAGTTTTGATTGTTATAGAATTGTTTTGTCTAGTCTTTGAACAGAGACAGGGAAAATGTCAAGGTTGTTTTACGCTTTGTGAATTTGGTTTAATTGCCCACCTTTTCAGTGAAGCTGTTCTATGTAGGTTCATGACATTAGTTTGTATTGCAAGTTGAGTAACAAGGAAATGAGTAACACTTAGTATTGCAGGCCTAATACCAGACTTAATCATGTGGAATGAAGACGTTAAATAGCCCTCAACTGATTGTTACTGTTAGTTTGCAAGACGAGGACAGTCTTAAGACAGGACAAAGGATTCACCACAATATCACATACCTTTTACTTTTTGGCATATTTTAACATTTCACTACATTTTCTATTTTACCCTAGCTTCCCTTTTAAAGGCTTGAAAGAAAGTTTCACTCTGCTTTCTGCCAATAAAGGTCTGTTTAAAAAAAAAAATCATTACAGAAGCGACATAAATAAACTTGATTTATAGTAGGCCATAAAGCAAGCAGTGCATCCCATAACCCGCCACTGCAATCTACACTCTAATTACAACTCCAATCATAAAAGATCAGAAGAAAATGTAATATAAACAAAACTTCACATAAAGTAAGCAATATTGTAATGATGAACACAGATGGAACGATGCCTTTAAAGTTGTTTTTAAATTTACCGGTAGATATCACAGATTATTATAGAAAATTGTCAGAAGTGTTGATGTAACTAATTATGATGGAAATTCAAATTTGGGAAAATACATTGTTGTTTTTCTCTGGTGCCACTTTCTTTAACCAGTGTACATGTCAACACGTGAAACAATTAGATGAGTAAGATTAAGACAATTAGAAATATATACTGAACAAAAATATAAACGCAACATGCAACAATTCCAAAGATCTTACTGAGTTACAGTTCATATAAGGAAATCAGTCAGTTTAAATAAATAAATTAGGTGCTAATCTATGGAATTTACATGGCTGGGCAGGGGTGCAGCAATGGGTGGGCCTATGAGGGCATAGGCCCACCCACTTGGGAGCCAGTACCATAAAATACGGCACATTTTAGAGTGGCCTTTTATTGTCCCCCTGCAAAAGGTGCACTTGTGTAATGATCATGCTGTTTAATGAGCATCTTGATATGCCACACCTGTCAGGTGGATGGATAATCTTGGCTAAAAAGAAATGCTCACTAACGCCATTTGGGCGTATGGAACATTTCGGGGATCTTTTATTTCAGCTCATGAAACATGGGACCGACATGTGACAGTGCAATTCTTTTGTGTGAAAGGGCTAGTCAATTATTTTACACGTTCACTGATAAGATAGTAATGCAGACTGGAGTCATCATTTGTTTAACCCTTGAAATGAAGTGAAGTCGACATTAATGTACTCTTTGGCAGATGCAGGGTACAGATCGAATACAACAATCCCACTACTTTTCACTGCCAGTGGAACCAGTTCTTTCCAGATAAAGAAGTCTCATCAGAGGGGTAATCAGACACAGCGTTACATGGGAATTCAACATGGATATCTGCCATTAGGATCGCAAATCAACAACAACAACCAGCAGACAAATGAAGGAGAACAAAAAAAGATGTGCAGATAGAGGAAGTGTTTACCTTCTGTGTTGTGTCTAATCCTGTTGAGAGGTGTAAAATACCTACCTTATCCACCACCTTACAAAGTGCCATTCAGTCACTCTCTGGTACAAACTCAAGCAAAACAAGATGGCTTCCTACACCTCCCCGTTAATGACAATGTCAAAATAGGTTGTACAAGTCTATACCTTGCCATGTAGATTAAATGCAATTAAATTAGCAACAATACAAACACATATAAACATGTCAATGATGCATTGTAGTAATTCATTTTTAAACAGTTATTTACTGGTTGGTTATCTACTTAGGTACAAAAAAAAGCATAGCTGTCTTCATATCCACAAGCATTTTTTGATCAAGTTGAACAAAATTCTTCCCCTTTATCCGTCCTCAATTATAGGAGAATTATTAGCATCTGTTATATGGACATCAGGATAAGTAACACACACTTAATGGCCTCTTCATGTGGAAAATGTACAATTAACCAGATATAGGATGTATATCTAAGGCACAGTGATGCCGAAACGTTGGTAAATACTCAATAAATCACTGGGAGTTTACATATGGAGTGTGCGACTCTCTTTATTCTGATACTCCGAATTTCATCCAACATCCATTTATTTTGATGTTTACTACAGCAAAGTTTTTTTTTTTTTATTTTTTTTTACCTTTATTTAACTAGGCAAGTCAGTTAAGAACAAATTCTTATTTTCAATGACGGCCTAGGAACAGTGGGTTAACTGCCTGTTCAGGGGCAGAACGACAGATTTGTACCTTGTCAGCTCGGGGATTCAAACTTGCAACCTTTCGGTTCCTGGCCCAACGCTCTAACCACTAGGCGACCTGCACCATGAAACAGCCTCAAGAGACCCTCTCAATCTGAAGAGAAAACATTAATGTGTGGTGTTCAGTATATCCTGGAGTGAATGACACTGGAAATATTGTTTGTTGACTCTACAAATACTGAACTGGACATCACAAATGATGAGCTGCACACATGCATGCACACACACACACACGCATACTTACACATACACACACACAATAATGCACAAACCCTTGCTGACATCATATCGTCATGCTCTCCAGCACTCCGCAGGTAGCTGTCTCAGACATCCTTCCAATACAGAGCCATAGATCATTTCTAAGATTCAAAAGTTACTGTTGACCGACCGCCTTCTTGGCTGAGAAATACACACAGGGTGTGTGTGGGGTTTTATCGACAAAGCCACCATCTGGTGTCAATGCTTTAGTCATTCACCATGACCAATTGTGTTATTGGAGTATTGAATAATTAGTGGGTTGATCATGACTACACAAAGCATGCATTTCCACTGTCTTAGCTGTTTTGAAAGAGGTCAAAGCCAGTGGGAATATTCACGTGACAAGTATAAAAATAGATTAGATAGAAGGTTAACAATCATTCATCCACGTCTGATTGTTTGTCAACCAAATTGATTGAACCAGGCTTTCTAGACCATGTTTGATTGCTATATCACATAGAGGGATATGTAGCTTTCAGACAGAATATTCTCTTTACTGGACTGAAGGACTGCTCTAAATGAGTTCTTAGCTACAGTATGACTCACATACTGTTCTGGGCATTGAAGGATGTTTTATTAATGAACTCTGCACTTTGTTTCAGGTTAAATTCAGCCTGAAACGATAAGGAACTATCTTTAAAACCACCCACTGCCACACCATCAAGGTAGAATGAACTAAATGGTATTTTATGTAGAAAACTTCTGTCTAGTGGACGTCAGCATGCATTTTGCCAAAATCATGAGTAGTTTGTCGGTTGTGAGTAGATTTGACAGTTTGTGGTTTACACAAGTGAGATATTGGTAGACAATTGCACCCTCCCAACTTCTCAAGAATGTCACCTCTTTTGAGGGCTTGAGCTTCAAACCCCCCCCCCCCATTTGCACAAAGACCCCCCTCATATTTCACAAAGACCCCCTCATATTTCACAAAAACCCCCCTCATATTGCACAAAGACCCCCCTCATATTGCACAAAGACCCCCTCATATTTCACAAAGACCCCCTCATATTGCACAAAGACCCCCTCATATTTCACAAAGACCCCCTCATATTGCACAAAGACCCCCCTCATATTGCACTTTAACTGTTAGTTAAAAAAATGCATTTAGACAGGAAGTAAATGGACGTTTTAGATTTGTATGTTGGCCACGTCTGCAAAAACAAGGCAGGTACAGGTGACATCCAGAGTGAAACTGAATCACATTACAGAATACTGTCCCTGGTTTAGGTGGACATTTCTGTTGGATTCCATTTATCTTTCAAACATTCTTTTGTATTAGCAGCAAAATTGTAATCTCCTGATCCTGTCGACTCCAAATGATGGTGTGGGAAGCTGAAGAATAAGTATTACATATAAGAACTAATGAAACACCTCAATAACAAGTTCACAATGGCATGTGGAGGAATTCATTTGACGGGCGTTACGAGTTATTTTGGTAAACGCGTTTGTCCTTTAGCTTGTGTACGGGCTGTGTTATATTCCTGTCATGGGGCCTTATGCTCCACAGGGAGTATGAAAGAGGAGAAGAAGTGACTGAGTAACATTCCTGTCATGTACGCCTCTTTTTCATTCCACCACATTATTTTGAATAGTGAGTTGAATTGCTGCGTCTATGGACTGTTATCTTGTCATCCGTATTTGACAGCTTCTCTGACTCCAAGGCTGAGGGTTTTATTGTAGTTTGAGCCTCTCATTGAAATGATTTATGTGGATGGCACAGATGTTGTTCAGATCCTGCTTTTTCATTCAATTACTGAATCCATCTTGCTGTTTTAATGATCCTATGAAAAGCCCATATCCCTCCTCTTCGACTCCTCTCTTCAGCCCGTATTAAGGCCCCTGATGGCATGGCAATGTTGTTATCAGGTGCTTCTATGTTGCTCAGAAGTGAGTCGACTAAGGTTGGAGGATTTGGAATAAAACTATTAAAGGTGCAATATGCAGAAATCAATCTGCCATTTCCTGGTTGCTAAAATTCTAATAGTTCACCTAATTCTCATAACAAGCAAAGTATAGTGTAGAGAATCATTGTACCATCCAAACCACTGTGAAATAACCACAAATATTGTATTTTTAGCTGTTTGAAGCTGGTGTACAACACCGAAAGTAACAGACACAAAAAGGAAATGTAAGAATGGAATACATCGAAATATTTCACATACAGTAGAACAGATCTACTGCTTCTTAGACTTGCTTTCAATGAGAATGAAACAGATATATAAGTCACATTTCTACAGTATGCAAATTTGGTCGGGTCACCCAAAAGGTTACATATTGCAGCTTTAAAGAAATTATACCTGTCTTATTATACACGGGTTAATGACAATAATGTCATTTTTATCTGTTATAAATTGTATTAATGGTAAATCAGTGCAGTTGCTTTGTTGCAGGATTTGTTCAACCGTATGTAACATTAATAGACCTCTATAGGCCTACTCTTTTTCTTGCTTGAAGTGTAAATTATATGATTTTTGTAAATAATTTCTAAGGTTAAAAACATAGTTTTGAAGGCTAAAGACAAGTTATCTCTCCTCACTTGTGTAAAAGCATTTCGCTACACTCGCATTAACATCTGCTAACCATGTGTATGTGACAAATAAAATTTGATTTGATTTAAAAAATTCTAGCATTTTTGAAACAGCATTTGGACTCTCTTGTCTGTCAACAGGTTTACGAGTGTTTGTTGGCATAACAAATGCACTGCCTCCCTCAGTTCTCTAAGCAGTGCAATACTCTCCTGTGAAGATCTCTCCTCCTGGTCCTTGGGGTATCAGATTCCAAGCAGAAACTAGCTACCTGCTTCCTTTTCTCTGGGAGTTTTTGTTTTTCTCTCTTAAGTGGCAGAGCTCTCCACGGTTCCAGGAGACCTCATGCATTTTTATTGCCATCTGGAAAATTCCAACAGGTCTTAACAAGAGGACTCGCTGTAAAAACTGCTTACCGTAAAGCTGTCATTTGACTGGCCGAGACCCTGTATGAGAGAGAGAGGATAAAAAGCATAGGTTAAAATAGTTTGAATCTCCTAATAATCTCACAGAGAGAGAAATGATGTGTTTGAATGTCACACCACAGCAGATAATCCACTAAGTACCCCTCTTCCTCCTTCCCTCTTCCTCCCCAAGAGCACCAGAGTTTGATGAGTCGTCCCAGACGCTAGTTGACATTTTGTCCCCATTCTGAACTGGATGCTGCATGAAAAATGCAGTCAAGCAAGGAGCCAGGAGGAATACCCAGTCCCCCAGTGTGTGTCTCTCTGTGGGGAGTGCAAGGTGAGCAGAACTTGAGCTTGTCATGGCTCCATGCTCCTGACAAACATAAGTAGATGCTAATGGCAAAATCGTGACAGAGCAGAGTCCCACCACCATATGGCTAATTGCCACAACAATATCTTCTGTGTTATTAATCACGTTTTCATAGCGTGCCATGATAATTGGAATAATTAGAGAGGGAGAAGGCACTGGGATGCCTCTGCGACAATGTCCCCTGCTCGCCAAAAACAGACCTGCAAAATACACTATGTCACTTTTCCCCTTACCCTTAACCTTGTCTTCCCTGGGCCCTTCTTATTCCCCTTCCCCTTCTTCATCTTATTGTCTTTCCCTCCTCTATTCCACCTACCTCTATCCTTCCTTCCTTCTCTCTTTCCATCTCCTCCCTTCCTCCTCTTCCTCCTCTTTTATCTCACTAATCGCTCTCGAGTCCCCCATATCCCCGTGTTGTTTACAGTTTTGCTGTGAGGAATGGAGGGAGTAATTAATGAATACAGTTCCTTGCCTGTCAGAAGGACCTTGGTTGCTAACTTGCTGCTAGCTGTGGGCTGTGGTGCGGGCATCTCCGGTAGCTGAATGAGGCCACATGTCCCACACATAGACAATGGAGGAGATACTTTTAACCCTTTCTGGTCCAGTACACTGCTGTCACATTTGTTCAGGATGTGCCCTTGTATGTTTGTGGTGGTAATAAAAGGCCTGTGAATCTCAATGGTTTATTCTAAAGACATTAGTATCTCAGACTGGCCGTATATAGGCCATGATTAATAGTGCAAAGAAACATTCAGATCCTTGAGGTAATGACACTGTAAATCTCTCAATGTTTGTGCAGGAGCAGCCTCAATGTCTCTGCTACTCAAACGGCCATTTAAATGCCTAACTTTATTGATTCTGACAGTGAGTCAATCAATAGGACATCTGTAGCATTACAGCTCTATTCCCGTCCTTGATGGATACTTCTGCCAAAATAACCGGAGAGAGATCCAACTTTTTCCGTTCACTCGTAATGAAGACATCTTCCCTTGACCTGCACAACCTATGTCTGGAAATAATGAGAGGAGGGTTAGGATAGATAGAAAAAGATCAACAGAGAGAGGGGAGGGAGAGATAGAAGAGCTGCGGGAGAGAGAGAGAGAGACTGTTACAGAAGAGTGAAGTCATGGGTAAAAGGAGCAATAAGCCACAGGAAGATAGAGAGCATCTGCCATTATAATGTTCTGTAGGAGAGGTCAGGCAGAGATAGAGAATACAGTACTGCTGTCTACAGTGGATACAATTATGAGGAAATGATTTAACCATTGTTTGTTGTCAAAGTTATTACCAAATCACATAGTTTGATACTCGGATGAGAGCAACAAATGAGTGCACAGTATGTTTTCCATTTGTATGTATCTACTCTCTAAGAGAGTTAACCCTCTGAAGCCATTCTTTTTAAACTCATCCTGCAAGGCACTGATTTAGGATTACGTTTGACTGAAAAAGTAGTTTTGGCTCCACGTTCACTGTTGTCTCTAATCACTTGAGGTCTCGTTAATGACTTGACTCTTCATTTCAATGAGTCCCATCCCCAAGGCCTCTTGTTAACACCATTCACATCTTGCTCAATATCTCTTATCAACACTTCAAACCATGCTGCCAAAGCCCTATTTTTTGCTCCCGTCGTCTGAAGGGGAAAAACCCACTGCAGTTTGTCGGTGACATGATCTGTTTATGATTGACTAACGGAGGTGTGGATTATGCAGAATAAGCAGAAAGAGGGTGTAACACACAGCTGGAGGGAGGGGCCAGTGCTACTTTTCTCTCCCCTCACTGTTGTATCAGACTGTAAATGTCAAAGCAGCTGCTTCTCTGACCATAAACCAGAGAGCTGGGCCCTTAATTATTTCTCTGTAGAGCGGGAAAAATCCCCAAAAAGACCTCCCCTGGGAGAGGGTTAGTGCTATCTGGGATCCTTTGTGCATCCCTACCTTAACCACTACCCTAACCTTAACCCTTACCGTAACCATTTTAAATGTAAACTTTAATCTGTGATGCTTGCATTTTTGTATACAACATATTTTGTTACATGTTCTGTAGTTTGATAAGATTGAATGTTTATCCATTAATAGCATATCAAAACACATAGGTTAAAAGATCTTGAATAATCTCACTGTAAAAGCTTCAACCAATAGGGATATTCACATGTTCAAGGCTGGACAGTGAGTTGTAGCTCTGAGAGTACATGGGAAGGCTTTCCGTCTGCTGTTGAGTGTCAGCTCTGGGAGCTCGGCCTGTGTGTTCACCATACAGATAGCAGCTCTTCTCTATAGAGGTGAGCTCTAGGTGCCTCCCCATATTAGTTTGCTTTCCACTTAATGAGGCAGCGGAGCATGAAGGTCCAAGCACTGCTAAATGCTGTGTTCATTAAACCAATGGTGCTTAATGATGACGGTAAAGACAGCCACGACCTGCTCTGCTCACACCTACTGGGGACTGCCATTATGGTTACCGCCAGCCAGCTGGAGGACAACATGGGAGGGTAGAACACCCTGGGAGTATAGGCTGCCACGGAGGGACATTTAGCTGGGATAAATGACCACTCTGGCAATGGTAGTGTTTTTCATATAGAGATATGGTACAGTTGTTTGGGGAAATAATGGATATTCGTTTTAAGTTATTGTTTTGAGTTTATTTGAGTAACTTTAAGGGGGATAATTTGAGGCGTGTTTGAGGCATTTCATAGACACTTGCAGGATTTCAAATTGCTTTCGAATATTTTCTGGTTAAGCAGTTGTCATCATAGAATGTAATATTTGTGCCTTTTTAAGGGCAGTGTAATATCGAGTGACATCAATATGTACGTTGTGCCATGTTGCTGGCTAAAATAAATAACATGCTTACCCAGCTCTGCATCCACAACCACCTGCACTATACCCTGTTTAGTTCCGTGGGCTGGTGACCTTCTTACTTGTAAAATAAAGTTACTCTGTGACAAAGTGCAGAAAGCCATCGGGAACAAAAATATCCTCTTTCCAGTAGTGTTCCATCTTAGCCCACTCTGTATTTTGCTTGGAAGAGTGTGGACATTGGAGTCTGTGGACTGCATCAGTGCCCACACACTGCCAGCCATCACCACGGGCTATGTGCTTCATGCAGATCCCAAAGGACACACTAATGTATCCAAATATATTTACAACAGATGTTGCATTTTATTTTTCATGATAAAAACCCATTTTTGAAAATGTACTTCATAATGGGTATTGTAGGTTATTTTGTGTGCGTGAGGGTGTGTGAGGGTCTTCAAGTATAGCGAGCGAAGTACCCCACCTACTGGTGGTAAATTGCACTTAACTTTTTTCTGTTAATACCAAGACTTTTCTTATATTGATGGCCCTGATTTGAAATTAAATCGATCAAACAATTTTTGAATGAGCTGTGTGCCTGTGTGCCTAGTTTACCTACTATGTGAACTGTCATCATGCCATCTGGAATGTTGATCCTGCAAATTAAACTGTTATCAGGTGATGTTGAATTTCATAGGCCTATCCCACTGGTGTTCATGAGTAACATGTTCTTTGACACAAATCAAGAAAATATGTGATTAAATCAATGTGTTCAATTTATGTTATTAAATCAAATTAAGCATTTTGCTATTTTGAAATTGGATTAAATCTGAATCAGATAAAACAACTATTCTGTACAGGAACATACTGGGTCTGAGTAGTAAGTAAAGCCTCCAACTTCACACCTTTGAGTAAGTAGTTCAAGGACTTTGACGAAGAACACTTTTCACAGGTCTCCATCAAACTCCTACGCCGGTATGTGTGCTTGTGCATTCTATCACTTGTGTTCTAATCACCTGAGTCAGACTTGGATGATTAGACAACGGGAGAGAAGAGTGGGATACGAGGGGGAAAAAATAAACAAAGGACGCATGGAGAGTGAGAGAAAGAGGGGGAGGATTAGGTGAGGAAGAGGGCAAGTAGCGCTCTCATGGAGCCTGATGTGGCTAGAGAGACAGAGAGAGAGGCAGAGTGAAGGAGAGCAATGCTGGCTAAGTGAGCCCTTTATAAATGAAAGCAGATGCCTGGCATTATGAATTTGTTTGTGTCGCAGATGGAGCGTACAATGATGATCGTGATCGCTCACTCACAAGCCCTCGACTTGTACATGTTTCCCCCCTCTGAAACACAAAAAGAATCATCCCGGAATACAAGCGAGCAGGGCGATAAGGAGGAGGACCTTTCAAACGAGTGATTAGTGAGCCTAACAAGGCCCTTCTTAACGAAGAGGGGAGAGAAACACTTCACGTCTTTTCCCCTCCTTTTCCTTCCTCCTCTGCTTTTTTAAAGCCTGAGCATTGATTGATCTTGGCGTTGGTGCTCAGTGATTGATTGGATTGCCTGCGGAACATCATCCCGCTAACTCTGCGAAAGGGGAGTTTGTCAGTGCCATTGATCTTGTTGTAAAATGAAATGTTCCATTTCCAGTGCATTTTATTGTTAAATGCAGTTCATTAGCTACACAGAGATATATCACCAGTCTTCTCCAGGCTAGAGAGCGCCATGCAGATAGAAAGGAGTGTTCACTGTCTCATCAGTGATGCCTTGGTTTCTCTAAAGAGGGTTGAACTGAGGTAAGGATGAAAGAGGAAGAAGAGTGATTTAAAGTCAACTGATCCTGGGTTCAAAACAACAGGGTACTTGGGATTTTGAATGGTCATCCAACTCGGAATTCCAAGTCAGAAACATTTTTCTAGAGCTTTTACTTTCTGACCTGAAGATCACTGACGTCATGATATGAGCTAACTTTTTCCCCGAGTTCCAAGTTGTCTTAAAAGCACCATTTGGTACAACATTGCTGCAACTTCCTCGAAATACCCAACATTCTGCTTCTCAAAGTTCGTACAACTGAAAAATTACATTTTACAACGCATATAACTGTGGCGTTTACAATTGTCCTTGCATAATATGGGTCTCTCTCTGTCTCTATCTCTCAAACGCAGGCACGCACGCACACACACACACACACACACACACACACACACACACACACACACACACAACATTCACAGCCCAATTAAAAGCTGTCATTTGAAGAAATCTTGGGTGTCCTAGGCTTCCTGTCTCACCAGATGTTATTGTGCACCTGCAGGCTACAGTGCTACTCTCTCTCTCTCTTCTTCTCTTCTCTCTTTCTGCACTTCATCCTAACTGTGAATAGTCTTTTTAGTATAGTTGGCCCTCTGGGGACCGGCTGGCACTCGCAGACACATCAAGGATAAAGCTGCACCTCTGTTTGCCCCTGTCAAACAGTCTGTGTGCAGGGACAATTACAAAAACAAACTTTCCCCTCACATGGAGCCACTGGGTTTCCACAGAAGTACAGGCATAATGCAAGTTATGAAAAGCAACCACTTGTTGATTTAATTAGTAGGCAGGCCTTCTCTGGAATGTGTGTGTGTGTGTGTGTGTGTGTGTGTGTGTGTGTGTGTGTGTGTGTGTGTGTGTGTGTGTGTGTGTGTGTGTGTGTGTGTGTGTGTGTGTGTGTGTGTGTGTGTGTGTGTGTGTGTAATACAACTTTGGAGTGTGCTTATATTTGTTCAATTTCACATATGTACAAGTGTACCTGCTGTCCTGTGTGCGTGCATGCGCACCTATGCACATGCATTGAGAGCTTACACACGTGTGTGTTGTGTGTGTGCGTGTGTGTGGAAGCCACTTTTGTGCTGACTTTGACAGTAATTGATGTGATCAAGTCTTCAAAAGATTGCAGGACTGTTATAGACACATGCACTTGTTAATAATCTAATTTCAGAATGTTGTGCATGTTTTGTAACTTATCAAAACTCGGTGTAATTGACATGGGTAATTAGCAAGCTGCTATTGTTGGACAGACTGTGCTTGAGCTGTACCACCTATATTAGTTCTGATGTACACAACCACCCACACTTATTAACTAACACATTAGTGTACAGTACATTCCAGTTATTATAGTGCTTTACACTGTCTTAGCTTAGTGTAGATGCAATTTGACATTTAAGATGTAAGAGCCATAATTTAGGCCTACCACTAAAATGCCGTATAATGTACACGGTAAAATATCACAGTATTTAAATAAGAGCCTGCGGTTTAATTTGATTAGAAAAGGGACACATTGGAAATATCTTGCCTTCCACACTTAGTTTTGGTGATGTCTTGCAGTACCGCGCGTCGTCAGCCATAACAAATAGTACACATTGTCACAGACGTAGCCAGCTCCTCATAGGGCTACACGGGAGCCTAACATTGCGCTCATCCATATTCATCCCTTGGAATTGGGGATGGTGACATATGGTTGGTACTCTTGTACATCCCCCCCTGAACGAGAGACACAAATTTGAAATTGGATTTAACACTTGAATTCCCCGTTGACCAGCACGGCTGACACAATTACCATCCTGGAGATGCCACACACACAGGCCTAATCCAATTAGAACACAACCACTGTGTGTGTGCGTGCGTGTGTGTATTTGTGTGCATTTGTGTGTGTGATTAAGAGAGATGGAGAGTCTGGTACTGGTACTAATCGTTCTGATTGTGGGCTGGTCAAATCACTC
Organism: Oncorhynchus masou masou; assembly: GCF_036934945.1. Taxonomy (NCBI): domain Eukaryota; kingdom Metazoa; phylum Chordata; class Actinopteri; order Salmoniformes; family Salmonidae; genus Oncorhynchus; species Oncorhynchus masou. Next base: position 20,384,791 of record NC_088241.1, on the reverse strand, counting down.
TCCCAAGTGAGCCATCCTTCGTCTATCTTTATTTTCCTCTCTCTCTCTCTCTCTCTCTCTCTCTCTCTCTCTCTCTTTCTTTCTCTGTCTCTCTCTCTGTCTCTCTCTGTCTCTGTCTCTCTCTCTGTCTCTCTTGTCTTTCTCTCTCTCTTTCTCTCTCTTTCTTTCTCTCTCTATTTCTCTTTCTCTCTCTTTCTTTCTCTCTCTTTCTCTCTCTTTCTTTCTTTCTCTCTTTCTTTCTCTCTCTCTCTCTCTTTCTCTCTTTCTCTCACTGTCTCTCTCTCTCTCTCTCTCTCTCTCTCTCTCTCTTGTCTTTCTCTCTTTCTCTCTCTTTCTTTCTCTCTCTCTATTTCTCTTTCTCTCTCTTTCTTTCTCTCTCTTTCTCTCTCTTTCTTTCTCTTTCTTTCTCTCTCTTTCTCTCTTTCTCTCACTGTCTCTCTCTCTCTGTCTCTCTTTCTCTGTCTCTCTTTCCCCTATTCTCTTTCATTCTTATCTATTCTGTTCTTAATCTTATATAGTGTGGCACTTTGGTTTCCCCATGCAATGGAACTTTAGCAATTTCTCACTGATAAGAATCAATTACTTTAAATGATCAATGTACCGCTACTTCATAAACAGAACCAATGCAAGAATGAGTGCCATGTGTCTACAGGGCAGTAGATGGAGATATATGCTATATCTCATCCATTTATCTCTGTCTAGCTCCTGTTACACGTGATTCTATCATGGAACAGACGGAACCATAAACATCACATGTTGTGGACAGTCTCACCAAGTGTTTGCACAACGCATGTACCTACAGTACCAGTCAAAGGTTTGGACATACCTACTCATTAAAATGGTCTGACTGTGAAGTGGACATACTCGGTATTCATATCCCGAAATAAAAAAATATCTCACTATAATACATTTTAATAGAAATTTAGCAAAAATAGATAAGATCTTGTTACTATTGACACACCCTGATCTGTTTCACCTGTCTTGTGCTTGTCTCCACCTCCCTCCAGGTGTTGCTTATTTTCCCCATTATCCCCTGTGAATTTATTTATTTATGTTGTTTTTTTTACCCCCAATTTCATGGTATCCAATTGGTAGTTACAGTCTTGTCCCTTCGCTGCAACTCACGTACAAACTCGGGAGAGGCAAAGGTTGAGAGCCGTGTGTCCTCTGAAAGCCGCACTGCTTCTTGACCTGGAAGCCAAGCCCGCTTAACCCGGAAGCCAGGCGCACCAATGTGTTGGAGGAAACACCGTACACCTGGTGACCGTGTCAGCGTGCATGTGCCCGGTCCTTCACGGGAGTTGCTGGAGCGCGATGGGACAAGGAATTCCCAGCTGGCCAAACCCTCACGATGCTGGGCCAATTGTGTGCTGCCTCATGGGTCTCCCGGTTGCATCCAGCTGCGACAGAGCCTGGACTGGAACCAGGATCTCTAGTGGCACAGCTAGCACTGCGATGCACTGTCTTAGACCACTGCGTCACTCGGGAAGCCACCTGTGCAGTTATACCTGTGTTTTCTGTTTGTTTGTTGCCAGTACGTCTTGTCTCGTCAAGCCTACCAGGGTATTTTTCCCATACTCCTGTTTCTCTCGAGCCCTGCCTGCCATTCTATACCGGTCTGACACTGCCCTGGATTACTGACCTCTGACCCTGAGCCTGCCTGCCGTTCTGCACCTTTCTGACTCTGCCCTGGATTACTGACCTCTGCCTGCTCTGACCCTGAGCCTGCCTGCCGTTCCCCACCTTTCTGACTCTGCCCTGGATTACCCGACCTCTGTCTGCCCTTGAGCTGTTGTCTGCCTGACCCCTGTTTTGTTAATAAACATCTGTGATTTGAACTGTCTGCATCTGGGTCTTATCCTGAGGTCTGATAACTATGGAAAGGAAAATACCTGTCTATTTGTGGAAAAATCACCCTGATTAACTCTTTAGTCATATCCCAGTTTACCTATTTGTGTATGGCCTTGCCTACACCTATTATTCAATTTTATTTGGAGCGGCAAGCCAGACAAAATTAAATGGGCCTATTTATATAATGAATATGAATTCAGAGGGCAGAAATGATTAAATATTAAAACATTAGACCTCTCACTAAAGGCTTCAGTCATAAAAATGTTATACTTACATCTGAACAGGTTCTCGTGCAGATTAGTAAGAATGTCTAACCCCTCACTTTATTTAGACTACAACCTCTCACTTTCGGTTATTTGAAAATGAAATATAGCTATTTTTGTTCACACCACCAGCCAGGATATTGGATCTGATTCCATAGGCCGACCCAAAACAACGTCGCCGCAGAAGAGGTAGACGAAGCAGCCTCTTAATCAGACTTCGAAGGCGTGCACACCACCATCCGCTTCCAAGTATTTAACTCGCCAATGTCCAGTCTCTAGATAACAAGGTAGACGAAATTGGGGCAAAGGTTGCTTTCCAGAGAGAAATCCGGCATTGTAACATTCTCTGTTTCACGGAAACATGGCTCTCTCAGGATATGTTGCCGGAGTCTGTACAGCTCCCGGGAATCTTTATGCGTCGTGCCCGACAGAAATGAACAGCTCTCTGGGAAGAAGGGCGGGGGTGTACGCTTCATGATTAACGACTCATGGTGTAATCTTAACAACATACAGAAAGTCAAGTCCTTTTGTTCACCTGACCTAGAATTCCTTCCAATCAAAAGCCGACCATATTATTATTGTTGTTTTTTAATTTAACCTTTATTTAACTAGGCAAGTCAGTTAAGAACAAATTATTATTTACAATGACAGTCTACCAAAAGGCCTTCTGTTGGGACGGGGGCCTGGGATTTTAAAAATTATTACAATCTAAATATAGGACAAAAACACATCACAAGAGAGACACAACACTACATAATGAGAGACCTAAGACAACAACATAGCAAGGCAGCAACACATGACAACACAACATGGTAGCAACACAACATGGTAGCAGCAAAAAACATGGTACAAACATTATTGGGCAAAGTCAACAGCACAAAGGTCAAGAAGGTAGAGACAACAATACATCATACAAAGTAGCCACAACTGTCAGTGTTGTGTGAGAGTGTCCATGATTGAGTCTTTGAATGAAGAGATTGAGATAAAACTGTCCAGTTTGAATGTTTGTTGCAGCTCGTTCCAGTCGCTAGCTGCAGAGAACTGAAAAGAGGAGTGACCCAAAATAATTAAAATTATCTCCCAAGAGAATTCTTGTCAGTCATTATCACAGCCTTGTATATCCCTCCTCAAGCCAATACCACGACGTCCCTCAAGGAACTTCACTGGACTCTATGCAAACTGGAAACCATATATCCTGAGGCTGCATTTATTGTAGCCGGGGATTTTAACAAAGCAAATTTGAGAACAGGACTACGTAAATTTTATCAGCATATTGATTGTAGCACTCGTGTCAGCAATACACTGGATCACTGCTATTCTAACTTCCGCAATGCATACAAGGCCCTCCCCCGCCCTCCCTTCAGCAAATCCGACCACGACTCCATTTTGCTCCTACCGTTCTATATGCAGAAATTCAAACAGGATGTACCCATGACTAGAACAATTCAACGCTGGTCTGACCAATCGGAACCCATGCGTCAAGATTGTTTTGATCACGTGGACTGGGAAATGTTCCGGGCAGCCTCTGAGAATAACATTGATTTATACGCTGTTTCGGTGAGTGAGTTTATAAGGAAGTTCATTGGAGATGTTGTACCCACTGTGATTAAGGAAACCTACCCTAACCAGAAACTGTGGATAGATTGCGGCATTTGCGCAAAATTGAAAGCTTGAAACACTGCTTTTAACCATGGAAAGATGACTGGGAATATGGCCGAATATAAACAGTGTAGTTATTCCCTCCGCAAGGCAATCAAACAAGCAAAATGTTGGTATAGGGACAAAGTGGAGTCGTAATTCAACGGCTCAGATACGAGACGTATGTGGCAGGGTCGACAGGCAATTACGGAACTACAAGAAGAAAACCAACCACGTCACAGACACCGACGTCTTGTTTCCAGACAAACTAAACACTTTTGCCCGCTTTGAGGATAATACAGTGCCACCGATGCTACCAAGGACTAACCCTCGCAAGGCTGCCGGCCCAGACAGCATCCCTAGTTGTATCCTCAGAGCATGCGCAGACCAGCTGGCTGGTGTGTTTACGGACATATTCAATTTCTCCCTATCCCAGTCTGCTGTCCCCACATGCTTCAAGATGGCCACCATTGTTCCTGTACCCAAGAAGGAAAAGATAACTGAGCTAAATGACTATCGCCCCGTAGCACTCACTTCTGTCATCATGAAGTGCTTTGAGAGACTTGTCAAGAATCAAATCAAAGTTTTAAAAATTAAATCACCTCTACCTTACCTGCCAACCAAGACTCACTTCAATTTACTTACTTACTTACGCCCCAATAGGTCCACAGACAATGCAATCACCATCACACTGCACACTGCCCTATCTCCTCTGGACAAGAGGAATAACTATGTAAGAATGCTATTCATCAACTACAGCTCAGCATTCAAAACCATAGTACCCTCCAAGCTCATAATTAAGCTTGAGGCCCTGGGTCTCAACCCCACCCTGTGCAATTGGGTCCTGGACTTCCTGACGGGCCGCACCCAGGTGGTGAAGGTAGGAGACAACATCACTTCGCTGATCCTCAACAGTGGGGCCCCACAAGGGTGCATACTCAGCCCCCTCCTGTACTCCCTGTTCACCCATATGACTGCGTGGCCATGCACGCCTCCAACTCAATCATCAAGTTTGCAGACGACACAACAGTAGTGGGCTTGATTACCAATAACGACAAGACAGTCTACAGGGAGGAGGTGAGGGCACTCACAGTGTGGTGTCAAGAAAACAACCTCTCACTCAACATCAACATAACAAAGGAGATGATTGTGGACTTCAGAAAACAGCAGAGGGAGAACCCCGAATCCACATTGACAGGACAGCAGTGGAGAAGGTGTAAAGTTTTAAGTTTCTCGACAGGATGCTCTCAATTGTGCATCTGTAAAAGTTTCTGAATAGGGTAGGTTTTAATAGTCACAGTGGGTACAACATATCCAATGTAACAGCGCCTCTTCAACCTCAGGAGGCTGGAGAAATTTGGCTTGTCATCTAAAACCCTCACAAACTTTTACAGATGCACAATTGAGAGCATCCTGTCGGGCTGTATCACCGCCTGGTACGGAAACTGCACCGCCTGCAACCGCAAGGCTCTCCAGTGGGTGGTGCGGTCTGCACAATGCAAACTACCTGCCGTCCAGGACATTTACAGCACCCGATGTCACTGGAAGGCCAAAAAGATAATCAAGGGCAACAACCACCCGAGCGTCTGCCTGTTCACCCTTCTACCATCCAGAAGGCGAGGTCATTACAGGTACATCAAAGCTGGGACTGAGAGACTGAAAAACAGCTTCTATCTCAAGGCCATCAGTGTGTTTTTAGTTATTTTTATTTTTTATTTCACCTTTATTTAACCAGGTAGGCAAGTTGAGAACAAGTTCTCATTTACAATTGCGACCTGGCCAAGATAAAGCGAAGCAGTTCGACACTTTTACTCCATGTGTAACTCGGTGTATAACAAACATACAGTCAATAATACAGTATAAACAAGTCTATATACGATGTGAGCAAATGAGGTGAGATAAGGGAGGTAAAGGCAAAAAGGCCATGGTGGCAAAGTAAATACAATATAGCAAGTAAAACACTGGAATGGTAGATTTGCAGTGGAAGAATGTGCAAAGTAGAAATAACAAAATGGGGTGCAAAGGAGCAAAATAAATAAATAAATACAGTAGGGAAAGAGGTAGTTGTTTGGGCTGTTAAACGGCTGTCACGGTTTTCTGTAGGTGAAAGAGAGTCGGACCAAAATGTGGGTGTCTATTGCGATCCATGTTTAATAAAACTGAAGAAACACGAATCAATACAAAAAACAATAAACGTAATGAAAACCGAAACAGCCTAATACTGGTGCAAACTAACACACGACAGACCTAAGGACAAAAGGACAGGAAAAGGAACAATCACCCACAAAACCCAACACCAAACAGGCTACCTAAATATGGTTCCCAATCAGAGACAATGACTAACACCTGCCTCTGATTGAGAACCATATCAGGCCAAACACAGAAACAGACAAACTAGACACACAACATAGAATGCCCACTCAGATCACACCCTGACCAAACAAGACATATAAACATACAAAGCAAACTATGGTCAGGGTGTGACAATGGCCATACAGACTCGAAATCATTGGACACTTTAATAAATGGATCACTAGTCACTTTAATAATGCCACTTTAATTTTTACATTCTTGCATTTCTCATCTCATATGTATATACTGTATTATATACCATCTATTGCATCTTGCCTTGCCGCTCGGTCATCGCTCATCCATATATTTATATGTACAAATTCATCCCTTTATTTAGCTTTGTGTGTATTAGGTAGTTATTGTGGAATTGTTAGATTACTTGTTAGATATTACTGCACTGTCGGAACTAGAAGCACACGCATTTCGCTACACTAGCATTAATATCTGCTACCCATGTGTATGTGACCAATAACATTTGATTTTTATCAAAATCCAGAAAATGGCATTGTTTGATTTTTAAGTAATTAATTTGCATTTTATTGCATGACATAAGTATTTGATACATCAGAAAAGCAGAACTTAATATTTGGTACAGAAACCTTTGTTTGCAATTACATACTTTTCCTGTAGTTCCTGACCAGGTTTTCACATACTGCAGTAGGGATTTTGGCCCACTCCATACAGACCTTCTCCAGATCCTTCAGGTTTCTGGCTGTCGCTGGGCAATACGGACTTTCAGCTCCCTCCAAAGATTTTCTATTGGGTTCAGGTCTGGAGACTGGCTAGGCCACTCCAGGACCTTGAGATGCTTCTTATGGAGCCAGTCCTTAGTTGCCCTGGCTGTGTGTTTCGGGTCGTTGTCATGCTGGAAGACCCAGCCACGACCCATCTTCAATACTCTTACTGAGGGAAGGAAGTTGTTGGCCAAGATCTCAAGATACATGACCCCATCCATCCATTCTCCCCTCAATACGGTGCAGTCGTCCTGTTCCCTTTGCAGAAAAGCATCCCCAAAGAATGATGTTTCCACCTCCATGCTTCATGGTTGGGATGTGTTCTTGGGGTTGTACTCATCCTTCTTCTTCCTCCAAACACGGCGAGTGGAGTTTAGACCAAAGAGCTCTATTTTTGTCTCATCAGACCACGTGACCTTCTCCCATTCCTCCTCTGGATCATCCAGATGGTCATTGGGAAACTTCAGACGGGCCTGGACATGCGCTGGCTTGAGCAGGGGGACCTTGAGTGCACTGCAGGATTTTAATCCATGACGGCATTGTGTGTTACTAATGGTTTTCTTTGAGACTGTGGTCCCAGCTCTCTTCAGGTCATTGACCAGGTCCTGCCGTGCAGTTCTGGGCTGATCCCTCACCTTCCTCATGATCATTGATGCTCCACGAGGTTTAGATCTTGCATGGAGCCCCAGACCGAGGGTGATTGACCGTCATCTTGAACTACTTCCATTTTCGAATAATTGCGCCAACAGTTGTTGCCTTCTCACCAAGCTGCTTGCCTATTGTCCTGTAGCCCATCCCAGCCTTGTGCAGGTCTACAATTGTATCCCTGATGTCCTTACACAGCACCCTTGGCCATTTTGGAGAGGTTGGAGTCTGTTTGATTGAGTGTGTGGACAGGTGTCTTTTATACAGGTAACGAGTTCAAACAGGTGCAGTTAATACAGGTAATGAGCTGAGAACAGGAGGGCTTCTTAACCTCTAGTGTCGAGCAATCCAGTATCCGGGAGCGTAATCATAGCCTCAAGCTCATTAGCATAACGCAACGTTAACTATTCATGAAAATCGCAAATTAAATTAAATAAATATATTGGCTCACAAGCTTATTAGCCTTTTGTTAACAACACTGTCATCTCAGATGTTCAAAATATGCTTTTCAACCATAGCTACACAAGCATTTGTGTAAGAGTATTGATAGCTAGCATAGCATTAAGCCTAGCATTTAGCAGGGAACATTTTCACAAAAACAAGAAAAGCATTCAAATAAAATAATTTACCTTTGAAGAACTTTGAATGTTTTCAATGAGGATACTCTCAGTTAGATAGCAAATGTTCAGTTTTTCCAAAAAGATTATTTGAGTAGGAGAAATCGCTCCGTTTTGTTCATCACTTTTAGCTAAGAAAAAACCCTGAACATTCAGTCATTACAACACCAAACTTTTTTCCAAATTAACTCCATAATATCGACAGAAAAGTGGCAAACGTTGTTTAGAATCAATCCTCAAGGTGTTTTTCACATATCTATTTGATGATAAATCATTCGTGGCAGTTGCTTTTCTCCTCTGAACCTAATGGAAAAGTGGACGCAGCTGGAAATTGCGCAATAATTTCGACGGAGGACCCCAAGCGGACACCTGGTAAATGTAGTCTCTTATGGTCAATCTTCCAATGATATGCCTACAAATACGTCACAATGCTGCAGACACCTTGGGGAAACGACAGAAAGTGTAGGCTCATTCCTGGCGCATTCACAGCCATATAAGGAGACATTGGAACACAGCGCATTCAAAATCTGGGGCATTTCCTGTATGAAATGTCATCTTGGTTTCGCCTGTAACATTTGTTCTGGGGCACTCACAGACAATATCTTTGCATATATATATAATATCTTTGTTTTGGAAACGTCAGAGTGTTTTCTTTCCAAAGCTGTCAATTATATGCATAGTCGAGCATCTTTTTGTGTCAAAATATCTTGTTTAAAACGGGAACGTTTTTTTATCCAAAAATTAAAAGAGCGCCCCCTATATTGAAGAAGTTAAAGAAAAACTAACAGGTCTGTGAGAGCCGGAATTCTTACTGGTTGGTGGGTGATCAAATACTTATGTCATGCAATAAAATGCTAATTAATTACTTTAAAATCATACAATGTGATTTTCTGGATTTTTGTTTTAGATTCAGTCTCTGACAGTTGAAGTGTACCTATGGTAAAAATTACAGACCTCTACATGCTTTGTAAGTAAGAAAACCTGCAAAGACCGTAGAGGGAGTATACGTGACAGGTACTTTTCATATTTAGCTTGTTTTTTGTCATATGTTCAGGAATGGCTAAAGAATTGCAACATTTACGGAGTTAACTCTGCAAATAGCACTGCTGGGTGATTTGAAAAGTTGCAGTCAATCGATCACTAATATCTTCTTAGGGCTGCAATCCAATTAACGGGATGATATGACAACAGCCAGTGAAGGTGCAGGGCACCAAATTCAAAACAACAGAAATCTCATAATTAAAATTCCTCAAACATACATGTATCTTATACCGTTTTAAAGGTAATCTTGTTGTTAATCCGATTTCAAATAGGCTTTACAGCGAAAGCACCACAAACAATTATGTTAGGTCACCACCAAGCCACAGAAAAACACAGCAATTTTTCCAGCCAAAGAGAGGAGTCACAAAAAGCACAAATAGAGATTAAATTAATCACTAACCTTTGATGATCTTCATCAGATAACACTCATAGGACTTCATGTTACACAATACATGTTTGTTTTGTTTGATAAAGTTCATATTTATATAAAAAAAAAAATCTGAGTTTACATTGGCGCGTTACGTTCACTAGTTCCAAAAACATCCAGTGATTTTTCATAGCCACATCGATTCAACAGAAATACTCATCATAAATGTAGATGATAATACAAGTTATACACATAGAATTATAGATATACCTCTCCTTAATGCAACCGCTGTGTCAGATTCTTTTTTTAATTACGGAAAAAGCAAACCATGCGATAATCTGAGACGGCGCTTAGAAAATAAATACGATTTTCCGCCATGTTGGAGTCAACAGAAACCAGAAATCACATTATAAATATTCACTTACCTTTGATGATTTCATCAGAATGCACTCCCAGGAATCCTAGTTCCACAATAAATGCTTGATTTTTTCGATAATGTCCATTATTTATGTCCAAGTAGCTACTTTTGTTAGCGCGTTAGGTGCACATTTCCAAACGCTCGTGCAGGTCCAGCCGAACGTCGGACAAAAACTTCCAAAAGTTATATTACAGGTCGAAGAAACATTTCAAACGAAGTATAGAATCAATCTTTAGGGTGTTGTCATCATAAATCTTCAATAAAGTTCCAACCGGAGAATTCCTTTGTGTCTAGAGAAGCAATGGAACGCATGTCGATATCATGTGAAATGCGTGTGACCAGGGTATGGCTCTCTGCCAGTAACCTGACTCATTCAGCTCTTATTCAGGCCCACAACACAGTAGAAGCCTCATTCAAGTTTCTAAAGACGGCTGACTTCTAGTGGAAGCAACTTCATCCATATACCACTGTGAATTCAATAGGGCCTGGGTTGAAAATCGACCAACCTCAGATTTCTCACTTCCTGTTTGGATTTCTTCTCAGGTTTTTGCTTGCCATATGAGTTATGTTATACTCACAGACATCATTCAAACAGTTTTAGAAACTTCAGAGAGTTTTCTATCCAATAATAATAATAATATGCATATATTAGCAACTGAGACTGAGGAGCAGGCCGTTTACTCTGGGCACCTTTCATCCAAGCTACTCAATACTGCACCTGCAGCCATAAGAAGTAAGATCTTAAGATCTTTAATTTACAATTTGTAGGAACTATGAGAATAGAAAGGTTCAGAACCTTTGTGAAACATCACAGCACAGTTGAAAATAGAAAACCTGGATGGTCTTCAGAGATAGATGGGATGGGACAAAAAACAAAAGACAACTATTTTAAAATATACTGTCTAGGGAAAATGTATATAGTATGTACAGTATAAGCTGGAAGTAGAAGTCAAATGTTGTCCGTTAGTTTACTCCAATTCGACCATGAAGGCCTGATTCACGCAGTCTCTGAACAGTCGATGCTGATATGTGATTGTTACTTGAACTCTGAAGCATTTATTTGGGCTGCAATCTGAGGTGCAGTTAACTAATGAACTTATCCTCTGCAGCAGAGGTAACTCTGGTCTTCCTTTCCTGTGGTGGTCCTCATGAGAGCCAGTTTCATCATAGCACTTGATGGTTTTTGCGACTGCACTTGAAGTAACTTTGAAAGTCCTTGAAATGTTCCGCATAGACTGACCTCCATGTCTTAAAGTAATGATGGACTGTCATTTCTCTGCTTATTTGAGCTGTTCTTGCCATAATATGGACTTGGTCTTTTACCAAATAGGGCTATCCTCTGTATAACACCCATACCTTGTCACAACTGATTCGCTCAAACGCATTAAGAAGGAAATTAATTCTACAAACAAACTTTTAACAGGGCACACCTGTTAATTGAAATGCATTCCAGGTGACTACCTAATGAAGCTGAGAATACCAAGAGTGTGCAACGCTGTCATCAAGGCAATGGGTGGCTACTTATATATAAAATATACACTGCTCACAAAAATAAAGGGAACACTAAAATAACACATCCTAGATCTGAATGAATGAAATATTCTTATTAAATACTTCTTTCTTTACATAGTTGAATGTGCTGACAACAAAATCACACAAAAATGATCAATGGAAATCAAATTTATCAACCCATGGAGGTCTGGATTTGGAGTCACACTCAAAATTAAAGTGGAAAACCACACTACAGGCTGATCCAACTTTGATGTAATGTCCTTAAAACAAGTCAAAATGAGGCTCAGTAGTGTGTGTGGCCTCCACGTGCCTGTATGACCTCCCTACAACGCCCGGGCATGCTCCTGATGAGGTGGCGGATGGTCTCCTGAGGGATCTCCTCCCAGACCTGGACTAAAGCATCCGCCAACTCCTGGACAGTCTGTGGTGCAACGTGGCGTAGGTGGATGGAGCGAGACATGATGTCCCAGATGTGCTCAATTGGATTCAGGTCTGGGGAACGGGCGGGCCAGTCCATAGCATCAATGCCTTCCTCTTGCAGGAACTGCTGACACACTCCAGCCACATGAGGTCTAGCAATGTCTTGCATTAGGAAGAACCCAGGGCCAACCGCACCAGTACATGGTCTCACAAGGGGTCTGAGGATCTCATCTCGGTACCTAATGGCAGTCAGGCTACCTCTGGCGAGCACATGGAGGGCTATGCGGCCCCCCAAAGAAATGCCACCCCACACCATGACTGACCCACCACCAAACCGGTCATGCTGGAGGATGTTGCAGGCAGCAGAATGTTCTCCATGGCATCTCCAGACTGTGTCACGTCTGTCACATGTACTCAGTGTGAACCTGCTTTCATCTGTGAAGAGCACAGGGTGCCAGTGGAGAATTTGCCAATCTTGGTGTTCTCTGGCAAATGCCAAACGTCCTGCACGGTGTTGGGCTGTAAGCACAACCCCCACCTGTGGACGTTGGGCCCTCATACCACCCTCCATGCTCTGGACACTACGCTGACAGACACAGCAAACCTTCTTGCCACAGCTTGCATTGATGTGCCATCATGGATGAGCTGCACTACCTGAGCCACTTGTGTGGGTTGTAGACTCCGTCTCATGCTACCACTAGAGTGAAAGCACCGCCAGCATTCAAAAGTGACCAAAACATCAGCCAGGAAGCATAGGAACTGAGAAGTGGTCGGTCTGTGGTTATCACCTGCAGAACTATAATTTCCACCTGTTGTCTATTCCATTTGCACAACAGCATGTGAAATTTATTGTCAATCAGTCTTGCTTCCTAAGTGGACAGTTTGATTTCACAGAAGTGTGATTGACTTGGAGTTACATTGTGTTGTTTAAGTGTTCCCTTTATTTATTTTTTTTGTGCAGTGTATTTTAATGGCTTAAGGACAACAAAGTCAAGGTATTGGAGTGGCCATCACAAAGCCCTGACCTCTATCCTCCAACTGTATATCCACAGTAAAACCAGTCCGCAATCAACATAACCTGAAAGACCTCTCAGCAAGGAAGAAGCCACTGCTCCAAAACCGCCATAAAAAACCCAGACACATGGGGACAAAGATCGTACTTGTTGGAGAAATGTCCTCTGGTCTGATGAAACAAAAATATAACTGTTTGGCCATAATGACCATTGTTATGTTTGGAGGAAAAAGGGGGAGGCTTGCAACCCGAAGAACACCATCCCAACCGTGAAACACAGGGGTGGCAGCGTCATGTTGTGGGGGTGTTTTGCTGCAGGAGAGACTGGTGCACTTCACAAAATAGATGGCATCATGAGGTAGGGAAAATGATGTGGATATATTGAAGCAAATCTCAAGGTATCAGTCAGGAAGTTAAAGCTGGGTTGCAAATGTGTCTTCCAAATGGACAATGACCCCAAGCATACTCCCAAAGTTGTGGCAAAAAGACTTAAGGACAACAAAGTCAAGGTATTGGAGTGGCCATCACAAAGCCCTGATCTCAATCCTATGAAAAGTTTGTGGGCAGAATTGAAAAAGCATGTGTGAGCAAGAAGGCCTACAAACCTGACTCAGTTACACCAGCTCTGTCAGGAGGAATGGGCCAGAATTCACCCAATTTATTGTGGGAAGCTTGTGGAAGGCTACCCGGAACATTTGACCCAAGTTAAACAATCTAAAGGCAATGCTACCAAATACTAATTGAGTGTATGTAAACTTCTGACCCACTGGGAATGTAATGAAAGAAATAAAAGATGAAATAAATCATTCTCTACTATTATTCTGACATTTCACATTCTTAAAATAAAGTGGTGATCCTAACTGACCTAAGACAGGGATTTATTTACTCTAATTAAATGTCAGGAATTGTGAAAAACTGAGTTTAAATGTATTTGGCTAAGGTGTATCCTAAAAAAATATATATGGGGGATTGGAAAGGATGCAGACGATTACATTGATGGACGTTACAATCTATCTGTAATATTGAAGTTGACCCACCAGAACAGCTGAAACTGGGTATTTCTGTCTGTAATAAAGCCCTTTTGTGGGGAAAAACAAATTCTGCTAATGCCGTCCCAGCCTATGCCCTCTCCCAGGCCCACCTATGGCTGCACCTCTGCCCAATCATGTAAAATCCATTGATTAGGGCATAAGTCATTTATTTAAACTGACTGATTTCCTTATATGAACTGTAACTCAGTAAAATCTTTGAAATTGTTGCATGTTGAGTTAATATTCTTGTTCAATATAAATATGCTAGCTTGAAACAAACTAGTTTTTACTTGATATGAGATTGTGCTGCTTGTGAGATCTGCCTCTTACTAACAAACAGTCGAATTGCCCAATTCTTTGTCCCTAACAGGGAAAGACACACATGACAGATCCATCTCAAAAGTATCCTCATACCGGTATTCAAGTCTCCCCGCCCAGCGCCCACAACCAATGGCCACTGCATGCAAGTCAGACGAGTGCACTCTTGGGGCTGGAGGGCAGGGATGGGGAATTTTCAAAGATTCAGAAGCTTATGAAATTAACTAGTTTAATGTGCAATTCATTACCTTTAAAATAAAAACATTTAGGAGACTCAAAATCAAATGAAAAAGTAATTCATCAAATAAAATCCACCGAGCTGCGAGGGCCCTTTTTCGTAAGAGGGCCAAAGGGCACTGACTGAGCCCTATCTGTGCATGTGCCTGGTATTGAGCTAATACGAGCCGCCCCAGTCCACCTGATACCTGAGACAGAGGTAATACAGCCCGCATTACATCACCTTACCAGTTATAATGGGTCTGCTTGTTTGGGTTCTTTCCCTACCTGTATGTATGTCTGATGAAGGGGATGCAGCTCAGTGTGTGTGAGTACTGCGAGGCAGGTATTAGCACTGACAGATCGCACCGTTAATTGCTAATTGTGTTTCTCATTAGGTGCAGGGGTGACAGGTGTTGTTAGTGTGTTGTGTGTTGTTTTCCGGCGCTCTCTCATGACTTGTGCTATCTCCCCCCGTGCTCCACCGCTGATCCACACGCTAATGGCTCCCCCGAGATCTGCCATCAGCCCCTGCCCTGGGCTCGATGCAGCGAGAGGTCGACTTTAGATACACTGTAACAGCCGTACATGAGGTCGCAGTGGGATGTGGTTTCCTGTATTACTTTGTTTGTCAGTCTTCACATATAGACTCAATATATTTTTTTGAGTAAAGTAATATATACATATTAACATTTGAACTATGGTTCATGGAAGCATATTGGTTCTTAACTGTATACTTGACATTGACAATGCTCTCTTTCCTTTTTCTCCTGATACTTATACTTATTCAAAGAATACAACACCAACCAACTGTACTCAATGGTACATAGTGGTCACTTGGTTGCTTGCTTCAATGAATCCCGAATAAAACAGTATTTTGTCACACACAATCAGAATGATTTACTATGGAGATAAATCCTGTTCTCTTTACCTTTGACATCACAAGAAAGAGAGTTCTAATGTGCATACGATGTGAGGGTTTCAAATGAGTATTAGAAAGGGGGTTCCCCAAGGCCCCAATTTAGGGCCTGTTTTGTTCAGCATTCATCTAAATGATATCGGCAAGGCTGTGAAATACCATTTCACTGCAGAACCTATGACATTCTATAAAATGTGCGTTGAGGACAATAACATGTTTGAGTTTCCATGTTTCGTTCCCTGACATTACACAAATTGTGTTCCCTGATGTTCCTACGATGTCCCAAACTGTTTTAAAATAGTAAATAAATCGGCATGGCAGAAACATCCATGCCTTCTTCTACATTATCTTCCTGGATGCAACTGGCTTTAGCTCTGAGGTCCTGGCCTAACCACATGGCTGAATCAGTGGGTCAGTGGTGGCAGTGATAGTTTGTCTAATAGAATATCCTGGGTTGATTGTTTTGGTGATTGGTAATTATTATTGTTGCTGAGACCCTGGTGTCCCCGTTTACCTCTCCCTGCTCCTCTGGTGAGCTGTGTTTTCACGGGCTACTAATTACAACCTGAGGCTCTGTCCCCACACGGCCAGAGTCTGAGACGTCCCCCCCAGTGTCACCTCTGTGTCCCCCACCACTGCCATTAGCCGCACTTTACAGCCAGTATTAGCCCAGATATTAGCGCCTCGCCGGCCCACCTGCTGCCCTTATGGGACGCTCTCATTGGACCCCTATGTGGGTCTGTTCTGTGCTATTGGGGAATGGGGACTATCGGGGCACATTGCGTTAATAATAATAATGGCCCCCCAGGCACTATCCCAGTCCCTACGTACACAATCCCGCTAACGAAGTGTCTCAGTCAGGGTCCTGTGCGCCAATAGGCCCTTCCCCAGGGAACGGCATGTCTCATCCACACAATGCACAATAGCGCCAACCCCTCATCCCCTGATCCCCTCCTGCTTTGTTAGATTGACTCTTCCTCACCCCCACCCCACCTCCTTCTCTCTCTTTCTATGCTCGTTGGTCTTCCTTTGATGTCACCTGAGTAGGTTACTCTTGACTTTGTCTCTGTAGTAGACACTCCCTCCATTTCTCCCTTGCTCCCCTTATGAGAGTGACTCCAGGGAGACCCCCCCCCCCCACCTCCTTTGTCGTGAGATCACTCTGCCCCTCTGGGTATTTTTATTTTCCTGTTCACACAGCAGATCCATCCAGTGCCAATTACCTCATCATTTCCACCAACTAATTCATCAGCCTCAGCAGTGTGGCCTTCTTTCTTGCCACTGCAAATTCATTTTAAGATATATGATTTAGTGTTATATTTCCATAGAAATGTAAAGAGCATTTTTTTATTGTTTACTTACCTCGTGTTTACTTTTGATTAAAAATGCTCAATGGACAGGACAAACATCTTGTTATATTGCCCAAGCCGAAAAGTGTTTAACTAAGCTTTTGAGGTCGACATCAAGTGTTCTGATTAAAAATCTTATGCAAAAATTGAATTTATATATACTGAAGAAAAATATCAGTGCAACATGCAACAATTTCAAAGATTTTACTGAGTTACAGTCAATTGAAATGAATTAATTAGGCTCTAATCTATCAATTCCGCATGACTGAGTACCAATATGCATCTGTTGGTCACAGAAACCTTCAAAAAAAGGTAGGGAAGTTGATCATTAAACCAGTCAGTATCTAGTGTCACCACCATTTTCCTGATGCAGCGCGACACATCTCCTTCGCATAGAGATGATCAGGCTGTTGATTGTAGCCTTGTGGAATGGCGTCCAACTCCTCTTCAATGGCTGTGCGAAGTTTCTGGATATTTACGGGAACTGGAACATTCTGTCGTACACGTCAATTCAGAGCATCCCAACATGCTCATTGGGTGACATGTCTGTTGAGTATGCCTGCCAGAGAAGAACTGGGAAATTTTCAGCTTCCAGGAATTGTGTACAGATCCTTGCAACATGGGACCGTGCATTATGATGCTGAAATATGATGTGATGGCGGCAGATGAATGGCATGACAATGGGCCTCAGATCTCATCACGGTATCTCTGCATTCAAATTGCCATCGATAAAATGCTATTGTGTTCGTTGTCAGTAGCTTATGCCTGCCCATACCACAACCTCACTGCCTCCACGGGGCACTCTGTTCACAGCATTGACATCAGCAAACCTCTCACTCACATGTCTGCCATCTGCCTGGTACAGCTGAAACCAGGATTAATCAGTGAAGAGGACACCTCTCCAGCATGCCAGTGGCCATCAAAGGTGAGCATTTGCCCACTGAAGTTGGTTACGATGCCGAACTTCAGTCAGGTCAAGACCCTGGTGAGGACGACAAGCACACAGATGAGCTTCCCTGGTGGATTGATTATCTTGGCAAAGGAGAAATGCTCACTGAAAGGGATGTGAACAAATTTGTGCACAAAATTTGAGAGAAATACTTTTTTTTGTGTATGGAAAATGTCCGGGATCTTTTATTTCACACCTTATGAAAAATAGAATAAAGTGCCCGTGCCAACTCCTTTCAGTAAAACCATGAATATCTGTGATAAAGGAACAACCTCTACTGTACTTCAAATAAGCCATACTGTTAAAGCTGTGACAGGTGTTAACAATAGAACAGTACCATGGATCTCTGAGAGGTTTTCCTGGAGTGCCACAACGCCACTCACTCTTTGATCCCCCCTGGAGGCTTGAACAGGCGTCAGTAGAGGCTGGTACGGTGCACAGATCTGATTGAGTATGACAGTAGATCCCTGAACAAGGCTGAAGTGTCCAGACACATCTTTGTCCCCATCACACAGACCGATGTGTCGAGTAGATTTAAGTTATCTACTGCGTGTCTATACAACTTCAATCTAATCGGATATGTCACGCATGTCATACTCAAACTCTCAATGAGGTGACCTGGCAGTACACGACAAAAGAGTCTGCGATATGACTTGTGTAACATTGTTCTCACACCTATATGTGGTGTGGATAGACATAAACAGCTACCGTACTACCAGTGAAATGTTTATGTTTGGATATAACACCATTACATACTGTAGTGGAGAACTTTTTTCAAATATAATCTCTAGCTTTGTCTTGACACTATCGCATTGGTCTTTTTCTAATGATAAGGGGAGGATTTCACAGTAAATTGCATTTTAAGTTGTTTCTGTCACTTTATTTGGATAGTCCCATATAGAATATGCCACATAGATCTACAGATGGTCACACTATCAACAAACTATCTGTTGATAAGCAAATGCTCGCTAAGGTTATGGTTCGGGTTAGGGTTAGAATAAGGGTAAAGGTTCTAGTTAGGGCTAGGGTTAGGCTAAGGGTTAAGTTTAGGGTTAGGATAAGGGTCAAGGTTAGGGCTAGCGTTCGTGGATAGTTAGTTGAAATGTTGTTGACAGTTATTGAACATCTACTTACCATCTACTTGGGACTATCCAAATAAAGTGTTACTGTTGTTTCTTTTAACAGACGTTCAAGCTATCTATACTGTGATTGATATAGAATTTGTCCATAATAATGTTTCACTGCCATTCTGCTCCTAGTTTACTCCTTGCCATTCATCGTGTCACTTCATCACTTAAATAGCCAATAATCTGTGCAACACAACAACAGTCTATTTAGATCTTCTCTTTCTTCTGGCAAATACTATTTAAACAACCTGGTAAACATGTCTGTCTTAATTCATTATTCTCCTCCCCATCATGATCAAGCCTCTCGATTTAATGAGGCAAATAGATATTTCTGCAGTGATTGTCTCTCTCCCTCAAAGTATTAAGACTATTAAATGGACACATCTGTTTTTAATTAGGAGCTAAAGTCACCTCGACGCTGCCTTCCATTTTAATGTACTTTGAGCAGTGATTCCATCATGCCCCCTCCCCCCTGGCAAACAATGCAGTGTTTCTCTGCGGCTCTCTGTAAACAATGGCCTAAAATTAGATAAGTAAGGAAGGATGAAACAATTCTACTGGCATACAAGAGACACTGCAGTGCACAGAAAGGTCTATCCTGCTCATTCATTTGATTGTCGGGTTATGTCCAACAGTATAATGATGTACATTAGATAATTGTCCCATCCTTCTATATGTAATTATAGACAATAGCATCTCAGGGATTTGTCGATAGAGAGAGTAGGCAATAGCTGTTTCGGTTTGGTTCCTGTTGCTAAATCAAATCAAAGTTGATTGATCACGTAAACAGTTTTGCAGATGTTATCGCAGGTGCAGCGGAATGCTTGTGTCTCTAGGTTCTATGTGGCCTAATAGCACCTTGGACGTTTGCGTCAGAGATTTATAGGCACAAATATCAATACATTTTGTTTTGTGGCCTTACAAATAATGCCAACATATCAGTGATCCTCAAGATGCAAAAGCATCTGCTGATCATTTGGTACTCCTATAGGGTTGCACTACCCCTCCAGTAGTGTAACCCTGTAGGGGTACCATGATAAAGGTTAGTCGATGAAGCATGATGTTGGTTTTTGAACATGAGGCATGTGTGCATACGGCTGCAAGCAGTCAGATCCTCACTGAAGGGAAAGGTGGTGCATTGTGGGATGCTGCTTTTGGTTAGTTGAGGAGGGAAGCAAGCAGTTGTGAGACTCTGGGAGGCAGCCCTCAGAGCCAGGTCCCTGTAGAATAACCCATAATTGGAAGGCAGAACTCATGAGCACCTTCTGTGTAGGGATGCTCCGGCCCTTGATTTAGCTCCACCTGCCACCTAGTGGAGTAGAGGAGCTTTTGTGAGAGAGACTGTTGTAGCTCAGGCTTTTACGTTTTAACCAGTGCATACAGTATATGAAAGCTAGTATCTCAGGTCTTGTGCACTAGATATTAGTCTGGCCATTTTGAGTAACTGAAACTAATTGTTTGTCCTTTTGAAAGGCTTTGTTGGTGAGGTGTTCTTGATTATTTTCATTAAAAGGCATGTATTATTTATGTGGAACACATGCTGTGTAATTGTTGGGGGTCTGAGTTCAATGGGCTAATAGACAGGCTGAATCCTGCATACACTATAACAGATACAGGTGTGTTGTAAGAATTTGAATTACAAGTGGGCCTGTTGTGTATGCAGGCAGAGAAATAATTATCTGCAGGGCAAATCATGTTTCTTTTAGAGTCTTTCACAGAGGAACCAAAATTATGCTGTTTTTTCTGAGATAGCATCCAAACAATATAAGATGCCTTATGTGCTCTTTATAGAGGAACAACATGTGAATATATAACCCACACATCCATAACTGACATCCCAGTCAGTATGCAACTGTCCCCCTGTATGGATGTCTTAACCTTCAGTTTATCATATTCCCTTGTGACAACATTATGCCTGCAGTACCACCTACGGCCACTGAGGGTCAATACAACACCTCTTATTGAAACGTTCTTACGAGGAATGTGGAGAGCATTGATTATTACCTTAAACATCACAGGCACATGACAAGGATTTGGTACTACCAAACATGTTCTAGTTTGGAAAGTACAGCTGTTTTAATTGTTTAGTTGTGTCCCACATTTTCGTATGTTTGTTTTGGTAGGCTACTATACACTGAATGTACAAAAAATTAGGAACACCTTCCTAATATTGAGTTGCACCCCTTTTGCCCTCGTCAGGGCATGGACTCTGCAAGGTGTCGAAAGCATTCCACAGGGAAGCTGACCCATGTTGACTCCAATGCGTCCCACAGTTGTGTCAAGTTGGCTGGATGTCCTTTGGGTGGTGGATCATCCTTTATACACATAGGAAACTGTTGCGAGTGGAAAACAAACAGCAGCTTTGCAGTTCTAACCAGACTCAAATCAGTGCACCTGGCTTCCCTCACTAACTTTAAACATCAGCTATCTGAGCAGCTAACCGATTGCTGCAGCTGTACATAGTCCATCTGTAAATTGCCCACCTCATCCCCATATTGTTTTTATTTACATTTCTGCTCTTTTGCACACCAGTATCTCTACTTGCACATCATCATCTGCTCATCTATCACTCCAGTATTAATCTGCTAAATTGTAATTACTTCGCTACTATGGCCTATTTATTGCCTTACCTCCTCACGCCATTTGCTCACAATGTATAGACTTTTGACTGTACGCTTGTTTATTCCATGTGTAACTCTGTTGTTGTTTGTGTCGCACTGCTTTGCTTTATCTTGGTCAGGTCGCAGTTTATAAATGAGAACTTGTTCTAAACTAGCTTGTCTGGTTATATAAAGGTGAAATAAAATTAAGTGGATTTAACAGGTGACATCAATCAGGGATCGTAGCTTTCACCTGGTTAGTCTGTCATGGAAAGAGCAGTGTTCCTAATTTTGTGTACACTAATTTTATATGCCATGGGTGGGTTGTAAAGTGGTAGCCTAATGTGATCTAGGCCCTTTCTCTCAAAGTAACTTTGATCCTTCCCCTAAACACCCTGACCCACACTCCTTTTCACATTTGTAAAAGCATTCATGGCCACATAAGAAATCTATATCCAGTGAATTTCTTTTTGATCACTCAAAAGCTTTCACAAGTCCTTTAAAATGTCTATTTTTGACTCAAGCCAAGTCACTTTGAGACTAATCATTGAACGATCTGAGGCCTAAGAGGAAGAGAGTCGGTCATGTCTAAGGATGACACTCTCACAGTTCTCAGAGATCCAGTCAAGGAGAGATAATGATATTTATGAAAGAAAGTAGAAGTATTGGTGTGTTTTCAACCTCCACTCCATCTAGCCTGGAATACAAACTGGAATACCCTGTTTCACTTCAACAGTTTAGATTCCAGGCTATGTTATAATAAATAATTGATTAGATGTATATAGCACTTTCTACCAACTGAGGTACTCAAAGTGCTTTACATAGTAAGAGAGAAACTCCACCACCAATGTACAACAACCATGTTTGTGCCTTAATGCTCACCACACAGCAGCTGGAGAGGAGTGACATATGTTAATTAGGAATGAGGGGGATGATTAGGTGGCCATGATGGAATGAGGACAGGTTAGGAATTTAGCCGTGACATCGGGGTTAATACCCCTACTCTTACGATTAGTGCCATTGGATTTTTAATGACCACAGAGTTCCATCTGAAAGACTGCACCCTACGCAGGGCAATGTCCCCTTCACTACCCTGGGGCATTGGGATCTCCTTAGACCAGAGGGAAGAGTGCCCCTGCTGGCCCTCCAACACCACATCCAGCAGCATCTGGTCTTCCATCCAGGGAGCGATCAGAACCGACCCTGCTTAGCTTCAGAGGTAAATCAGCAGTGGGATGCAGGGGTGGTATGCTGCTGGTAAATGTGTCCTATTGAAACAATAGATCATAAACCAGACAGGAACCAGCTGCTTTAGCAATTACGTTAATATTCTTCCTCACGATTATTGGTTCACCCACCATTCTAATCAAGTAAGGAACAAGACTATCACAAACGGTAACTGACACTGTAGGTAATTTCCCTCTGGTTTGATTGAGAACAGAAGAACAATGTACTATACAGAAATAAAGTGTTATGACATTTTCATAGCACTTTATGTTTCTTTTAGAGTCTTTCACAGAGGAACCAAAATTATGCTGTTTTTTCTGAGATAGCATCCAAACAATATAAGATGCCTTATGTGCTCTTTATAGAGGAACAACATGTGAATATATAACCCACACATCCATAACTGACATCCCAGTCAGTATGCAACTGTCCCCCTGTATGGATGTCTTAACCTTCAGTTTATCATATTCCCTTGTG
The DNA here is from genome assembly GCF_036934945.1 of Oncorhynchus masou masou. Classification (NCBI taxonomy): domain Eukaryota; kingdom Metazoa; phylum Chordata; class Actinopteri; order Salmoniformes; family Salmonidae; genus Oncorhynchus; species Oncorhynchus masou. The sequence goes on along the minus strand of NC_088241.1, from coordinate 20,361,708 downwards.
ACAACATTATGCCTGCAGTACCACCTACGGCCACTGAGGGTCAATACAACACCTCTTATTGAAACGTTCTTACGAGGAACGTGGAGAGCATTGATTATTACCTTAAACATCACAGGCACATGACAAGGATTTGGTACTACCAAACATGTTCTAGTTTGGAAAGTACAGCTGTTTTAATTGTTTAGTTGTGTCCCACATTTTCGTATGTTTGTTTTGGTAGGCTACTATACACTGAATGTACAAAAAATTAGGAACACCTTCCTAATATTGAGTTGCACCCCTTTTGCCCTCGTCAGGGCATGGACTCTGCAAGGTGTCGAAAGCATTCCACAGGGAAGCTGACCCATGTTGACTCCAATGCGTCCCACAGTTGTGTCAAGTTGGCTGGATGTCCTTTGGGTGGTGGATCATTCTTTATACACACAGGAAACTGTTGCGCGTGGAAAACAAACAGCAGCTTTGCAGTTCTAACCAGACTCAAATCAGTGCACCTGGCTTCCCTCACTAACTTTAAACATCAGCTATCTGAGCAGCTAACCGATTGCTGCAGCTGTACATAGTCCATCTGTAAATTGCCCACCTCATCCCCATATTGTTTTTATTTACATTTCTGCTCTTTTGCACACCAGTATCTCTACTTGCACATCATCATCTGCTCATCTATCACTCCAGTATTAATCTGCTAAATTGTAATTACTTCGCTACTATGGCCTATTTATTGCCTTACCTCCTCACGCCATTTGCTCACAATGTATAGACTTTTGACTGTACGCTTGTTTATTCCATGTGTAACTCTGTTGTTGTTTGTGTCGCACTGCTTTGCTTTATCTTGGTCAGGTCGCAGTTTATAAATGAGAACTTGTTCTAAACTAGCTTGTCTGGTTATATAAAGGTGAAATAAAATTAAGTGGATTTAACAGGTGACATCAATCAGGGATCGTAGCTTTCACCTGGTTAGTCTGTCATGGAAAGAGCAGTGTTCCTAATTTTTGTACACTAATTTTATATGCCATGGGTGGGTTGTAAAGTGGTAGCCTAATGTGATCTAGGCCCTTTCTCTCAAAGTAACTTTGATCCTTCCCCTAAACACCCTGACCCCTTTTCACATTTGTAAAAGCATTCATGGCCACATAAGAAATCTATATCCAGTGAATTTCTTTTTGATCACTCAAAAGCTTTCACAAGTCCTTTAAAATGTCTATTTTTGACTCAAGCCAAGTCACTTTGAGACTAATCATTGAACGATCTGAGGCCTAAGAGGAAGAGAGTCGGTCATGTCTAAGGATGACACTCTCACAGTTCTCAGAGATCCAGTCAAGGAGAGATAATGATATTTATGAAAGAAAGTAGAAGTATTGGTGTGTTTTCAACCTCCACTCCATCTAGCCTGGAATACAAACTGGAATACCCTGTTTCACTTCAACAGTTTAGATTCCAGGCTATGTTATAATAAATAATTGATTAGATGTATATTTTCTACCAACTGAGGTACTCAAAGTGCTTTACATAGTAAGAGAGAAACTCCACCACCAATGTACAACAACCATGTTTGTGCCTTAATGCTCACCACACAGCAGCTGGAGAGGAGTGACATATGTTAATTAGGAATGAGGGGGATGATTAGGTGGCCATGATGGAATGAGGACAGGTTAGGAATTTAGCCGTGACATCGGGGTTAATACCCCTACTCTTACGATTAGTGCCATTGGATTTTTAATGACCACAGAGTTCCATCTGAAAGACTGCACCCTACGCAGGGCAATGTCCCCTTCACTACCCTGGGGCATTGGGATCTCCTTAGACCAGAGGGAAGAGTGCCCCTGCTGGCCCTCCAACACCACATCCAGCAGCATCTGGTCTTCCATCCAGGGAGCGATCAGAACCGACCCTGCTTAGCTTCAGAGGTAAATCAGCAGTGGGATGCAGGGGTGGTATGCTGCTGGTAAATGTGTCCTATTGAAACAATAGATCATAAACCAGACAGGAACCAGCTGCTTTAGCAATTACGTTAATATTCTTCCTCACGATTATTGGTTCACCCACCATTCTAATCAAGTAAGGAACAAGACTATCACAAACGGTAACTGACACTGTAGGTAATTTCCCTCTGGTTTGATTGAGAACAGAAGAACAATGTACTATACAGAAATAAAGTGTTATGACATTTTCATAGCACTTTATTTCTGTATAATACATTGTTCTTCATCTCTGTGATGAACAAGTCTAGCTGTTACAGAAGTTACGTGAGGAGGATCAGGTGGTTCATCACGTCCCGGGTTCAAATCCCAGGTTACTGCTTTTGCCCAAGGCAGAAGGATGAATGACTTCACCACCCCATCAAACCATTACATCAACTGTCGTCATGCTTTGTCCTGTACGTTTGCATTGTCCTCTGAGAATGTGGCGTTATGTGGAAGTCAAAAACAGAACACAGTTGCAGTTTGTTAGGGAGCAGGTAAGGGAAGCCAGGCCTAACAGCACTGCACCAGCCACCAGCCCACACGGAGGCACGATGTTCATTGGCAAGAATAAGTAGTTCTTGTGTCGTGCCATGATAAAACTGGAGTTCGTGCAGCAGTGTGACAGTGAAAGGAAGACCAGTCAACGCTGGATCCTTTGTCAAGGTTCTGCTAGGTTAGTTACCAAAAAGATGCACAGTATTCCTCTGACAGATTTTAGGGTCAAGATGGTAGCTTGGATAGGTAGTCTGACATGGCATCGCCACTTCCCCAGGTATCTCATTTGTATGTTGATATGTAAATACATGACTGTTTTATGATCAGTGTGTATGGTACACATTGGTCGACGTGGCGAGACAACTTCATCTGTGAGACAGACAGCATGAGAACATTGGGTGGTCAAGCTAACAAGGAGAGCTGTTCCCTGGACATGCCAGCCACTAGCTAAACTGATAAGCAGCTAGCGATCTACACATCTCTTTTTTTGGAGGCAGAAAAAGACTCTCGGTGTTAGCATTAGCTCTGGGAGAGCTCTATTTATCTGTTTGTGGGCCTATTTCTCTGAACTCTTTCTAGTCTTGAGGCTTATGCCCCCGGGCATGATTGCGGTGGTTAGTCTGCAGAGAGGCGCATAGCACTGAGTGCTCTGGATGACCAACACAGGCTTTCTACAAAGGGGACCGTCGATCGAGAGCAATACGCTCTGGGACGTGCAGTTTAGTGAGAGCATGAATTATTCACCGTGAAAAGATAGTATCTTTCTAATACAGGGCTACTGTTTGTTCCTCTGGTTATTCCTAGAGAACGTTGCACAGAAGCCTGACCCATAAATCAGTTATGGATCAAAAGTCTCTTTTCTCTGTGGGTTAATAAATGTAATTTATCTTGCTCATAACAGTGGCAGAATAGGAGTTTTGAGTGAGCATTGCAAAGGGATGAACGTGGATCGATGGGAGCAGAGCAGAGCTGAGAGAAGGTACTGGCTGACTTTGGCTCCATAGCCTTAGCTCAGTCCAAGGCATCTCCAGGCCATCACGCCATGGCATGCCGGCCGGATGTAGCTCCCGAGAATGAGGCCTGGTCCACAGCTAGACTAATGGCCTCCACTGCTTCATCACAAAGACCACAGGGAGAATCGCTTCTCAGGCCAGATCAGCGACCAGAGGATTGCACGTACAAGTGCATCTCGGGCCAGCTCACAAGTCTATAGTAGTCTACAGTGCCTTGCAAGCACAACTGCATAAACAAAACAAACACATACAGCATGAGAGGCTGTCTGTCCTAAAGCAAACGTTGGCCAATGCATCACCCACTAAATATCTTAACTTTAGACCTTTCACAATGTTACAAAGCAGATCTATTCCAAACGTTCAGATTTATTTATGGGGAATGTGTCCTCACTGGTTGTTGACGTGATCTGCGAGGCCCTGTCTTGTCTGTGGTGCGACTGACACTAACCAGACACTGTCCAGGGCATCCAGAATAGCATTTGAATGGAATCCATTCCCCTCTCTTCTTTGAGATTGTTTAACAGTAAAGTTTGTATTAGTTTATAAACAGGTTGCCTTGTTTTCAGGTAGTCATAAAAAATAAAAATAAACATTATACCCAGATAGATGGTGCAGCTGAACTGACATTATTCCCAATTCTCCATATGAGGACTGTATGTATTATTTATAAAAATGTATGACAAAAATACTGTTCAAAAGGTTCATCCTCAACACCACCGGGGGAAACACACTACCTGCCCTCCAGGATCATCAAGGACCTCAGCCACCCGAGCCACGGCCTGTTCACCCCACTACTATCTGGAAGGCAGAGACCGTATAGGTGCATCAAAGCTGGGACAGAGAATGAGAATCCGCTTCTATTTCCAGGCCATCAGACGGTTAAACGTTCACCACTAGCTGGCCTCTGCCCAGTACCATGCCCTGAACCTTAGCCATGGTTCTAACCGGGTACCACCCCGTACTCTACCCTGCATCTTAGAGACTGCTGCCCTATGTACATACTGTAGTCATTAAACACTGGTCACTTGAATGTCTACATACTGTTTTACCCACATATATATATACTGTATTCTAGTCATGGCTTATCCTATAGAATGTCTTTTTAATGATTTTTTTCTGGAGTGTTTTTTTTATTGCAAGGTATTACTGCACATCTGCAAATCTGTGTACGCGACCAATAAACTTTGCTTTGATCTATTCTAAATGCTAGTTTGTGGTGCTGTACTCTGGTTTGACTTACAGGGGACAATCTTTCTGCTTTTCTAAGAACATGTCCTGGGGCCTTTGTCCTGTGATGTGTTGGGGTGCTTGTTTTTCTGTGCCGACCAGTGACCACAATGCAGTGGTCTATCAGGGAAATAAAGTGGAAACAAACAGTGACAAAAAAATAAGAATTGTGTCTGTTTTTCTGGGTTATCAGCTGTGCGTGCAGGTCTGTGTGTATCTGAGAACATGTGCCAGACACGCCTGTGGTTCGCTAGATATCCCTAGGCTCTTTCCACTCCTATCAGCACACTAAACGAATCTATGGAGATCCTTCAGTTCCTCCAGCAGCTCCATGCGATGCCTGGGATATCTAGAACCTGAAGTCTCTGTCTGCCCTTGAACAGTAATAGCATTAATACAACAGAAAACAGCACACTGTAGAATGTTAATGAATGTTCATTCAGTCGGTCATTGAATCTGACACCAGACACCAGAAACGATCTAACGTGGTTTATTCTGAAGGTTTCAGGAATTAACAGAAAAGCAAAACCTGTATTTTTTTCTTCTTTTTCTCTCCATCGGTAAAAATGGTTAACAACAGTTATAAATACAACAACTGTCACAGCACTGAAGTTTGTGAATTACTTTTTGTCCCAGTGTGGGCCCAGTTAAAACACTGGTGGGTGAGATCCAGAGGTGGTGGTGGGTGGCTAAAGTTGACCAGGAGCAACGCTGTTTCAGCACTGTGGAGAGAATGACCAAAATACAAACTAGAAGCAACTGGTGGGCAAAAGCAGGTTAAGACGGATGGATGCGAGGAAGAGCAGCTCTTTCCTCACCATCCATCCCTTTTGTTGACTGATTTGTAGCAATGAGGCACAGTCATATATGAAACTGTATTCATGAATAGGGTACTAGTTTGTTACCAGGACGGGTTGAGAAGCTATTATTACTTTGTACACCTTACTCAAGCCTCTCACATGGAATGGTGAAATGATACCAAAACGTAGACCTAACAAGTTATTCTCTCCATGGTTCCTTCCCTAAGCAGTTGCTGGTTGTGTTTAAGACTCGACTGCCACCCTTTGGACCACACACTGAGGTTGAAAGTCTTTATCAGTCCCTCGTCTCGACAAAGGAACTCTCCAGTGAGAAAGTGTAAAGGACACCACAATTTCACATCTGTACAGACAAATAAAATAGTTATTTTTCATGGACGAGCCATTTCCTTTACAAAATAAATCTTATTTCTCAAGAATACAATAATAAAATGAAGCACGCTGCAAAAAAAGGAACAGAACTCCATATATAAACATACTATTTTGGCAGACAAGAACAAGTTAATTATTGTAAACAGCTCTCGCCTCCCTTTTCTTCTTTCCTTCTCTCCATTGTTCCTGTTTCCTATTACATTCACAGCTCTAATTTCTGGTTGGTCAGAAACCCGTAAATTGTACTTAAGAAATCATTGGACCCTTTAGAGCGGCTCTCCTAGGGTCAGACCCTGGGGTCTGCCTGTAAATAAGTGCACTCTCTCAACAGTAGGTCACGGCTTTAAGACTGTCCCGTGGCTGCAAGTTCACTTGACCCTCCTAGTTGACCTGCAACATCTTGCTGTTGGACGTTGAGGTGGGCAGGAGGGGTTAAGGGCTTTTTGTGTGGTACCTGGTTAAGCAAAGGGAGGTTTGAGTGAGACTGGGGTGGGAATGGAATGGTTGTATACGACACTGGAATAAGAATAGTTGTGTGGCAACGGCACTAGAACAGGTATACTGTAGTAAGGTTTGAGTGGGACTGGAGTGGGAATGGAATGGTTGTATACGGCACTAGAACAGGTATACTGTAGTCAGGTTTGAGTGGGACTGGAGTGGGAATGGAATGGTTGTATACGGCACTAGAACAGGTATACTGTAGTCAGGTTTGAGTGGGACTGGAGTGGGAATGGAATGGTTGTATACGGCACTAGAACAGGTATACTGTAGTCAGGTTTGAGTGGGAATGGAATGGTTGTATACGGCACTAGAACAGGTATACTGTAGTCAGGTTTGAGTGGGAATGGAATGGTTGTATACGGCACTAGAACAGGTATACTGTAATTAGGTTTGAGTGGGACTGGAGTGGGAATGGAATGGTTGTATACGGCACTAGAACAGGTATACTGTAATTAGGTTTGTGTGGGACTGCGGTAAGGAGATTTATGTATGCCACTAGGGTAGGGCAAGGGGCTTGGAGGTATGTAGGGTTTAGGGCGTAAGCCTTCAGTTGTCCTCCTCAGAGAGCTCGTCCTCCCCCGTGGCTTTCTCAGGGATGGCGTCCAGGCTGCGTGGTCGGGCCCTGGACTCGGAGCCCGCCGTGCTCCCTGAAGGCCCGTCCTTACTGAGGTTACATGTGAGGGCGGCATAGTGGATCTGCTTCAGGCTCTCCTGGACCTCACTCTTTGCGTGCTTCAGCAGGTCCGCCTGGCCCTGGAGGGGAGGAAGGGACATGACAGGAATGGCAATATAGAGACAATGGAGCATGTATTAACAATGTTAATCTCCAGTTTAAACAGAAAGACACAGGGTGAAACCAATTGTACCTTCAAAAAGGTCACGAAGCGAGAGAGTAGTGTGGTACTAACTGTTTAATCTTAGTTGTACGCGGTCAGACATTGGAGTCCTACACCTCCCCAATACCCACGGAGCGTAACCGCTGCTTCTGTGTATAATGAATTATGCAGCGTAGCCAAACACTCACCAGGCACCAACTCAATTTCCCAGGGACCATGTATAAATGATGAGCCCAAACGCTCATGAGGTGAGCATGCAATTAACGCATGCAAATATCACAAATAAATATGCGGTAGGTCATTCCTCGATAATTACCCCTTGCATTGACACAGGGATTAAATGAACGGCATGAAGACAAATACATCAGACAGTGTGTGCAATCTAACTAGCTCAGACATAGGCTCTTATTCCACCATGCTGCAGCTGAAAAACAAATGTCAATTTAAACCTAGCTACCTTATGTCCCTTCTGTAAACAAACTCAAATAGTTTTTTCTTTATTTAGTGAAGCTCAACTGCATGGTGGAATCATAATCTCTGAAGTGTTTGCTCTGAAGTTGTTTCTTGAATTTAAATTCACTGCTTATGTCGGTCCTCAAAACAAACATTAAGTTAAACCTCTTACATGTAACTAAATGTAATCGAAAATGTAATCATCGTAATCCCCAAAAGTAATTATTTATCATGAGATAAACAATAACTAGTAATGCGGCATACTACAAGGTTAAACTCTCACTTTTCTAGTAAAAATAGTTATAAATTGCAGAGGTGTAGTCACTATTGAGGACACAAGTTTAATTACACAGATCATATTTTGATTATTTCCTATTCAACAAAACTGTATGTATAAGGCTTGAAATTACATTTTTTCAAATCCATTAAGATTTCACCTTAGAACTGTAAAATACATATTTGTATATTTACTGTTAGAGAAAATGTAGTGTTAGAAAAGTTTCTAAAGGTCTCTCGATCAAAACATCGGCCCCATCGCTTTGAACATCTCTCGGAGCTCTAGCTTCACTTCCTGAACCTGTTAGGAACTCGCCTTTCATCTCATTTTAATATTCTCCATCTACGACAAACAAAGTATTTGTAAATCTATTAATTATTTTAGAAATATTACATAAGTATTCAGACCCTTTACTCAGTACTTTCTTGAAGCACATTTGGCAGCAATTACAGTCGAGTCTTCTTGGGTATGACACTACAAGCTTGGCACACCTGTATTTTGGGAGTTTCTCCCATTCTTCTCTGCAGATCCTCTCAAGCTCTGTGAGGTTGGATGGGAAGCGTTGCTGCACAGCTATTTTCAGGTCTCTCCAGAGATGTTAGATTGGCTTCAAGTCAGGGCTCTGGCTGGGCCACTCAAGGACATTCAGAGTCTTGTCCCGAAGACACTCCTGCATTGTCTTGGCTGTGTGCTTAGGGTTGTTGTCCTGTTGGAAGGTGAACTTTCGTTAAGGAACTCTCTGTACTTTGCTCCATTCCTCTGCCTCGATCCTGACTAGTCTCCCAGTCCTTGTCGCTGAAAAACTCCCCCACCGCATTATGCTGCCACCACCACACTTCACCATAGGGATGGTGCCAGGTTTCCTTCGGACGTGACCCTTGGCATTCAAGCCAAAGAGTTCAATCTTGGTTTCATCAGACCATTGAATCTTGTTTCTCATGGTCTGAGAGTCTTTAAGGGCCTTTTGGCAAACGGGCTGTCATGTGCCTTTTATTGAGGAGTGGTTTCCGTCTGGCCACTCTACCATAAAGGCCTGATTGGTGGAGAGCTGCAGAGATGATTGTCCTTCTGGAAGGTTCTCCCATCTCCACAGACGAACTCTAGAGCTCTGTCAGAGTGACCATCAGGTTCTTGGTCACCTCCCTGACCAAGGCCCTTCCCTGATTGCTCAGTTTAGCCGGGCGGTTCCGGCTCAGTTTGGCCGGGTGGTTGGTGGTTCCAAACTTTTTATTTTATTTTTATTTCACCTTTATTTAACCAGGTAGGCTAGTTGAGAACAAGTTCTCATTTGCAACTGGCTACCTGGCCAAGATAAAGCATAGCAATGTGAACAGACAACAACACAGAGTTACACATGGAGTAAACAATTAACAAGTCAATAACACAGTAGAATAAAAAATAAAAAAGAGTCTACATGCAAAAGGCATGAGGAGGGAGGCGAATTACAATTTTGCAGATTAACACTGGAGTGATAAATGATCAGATGGTCATGTGCAGGTAGAGATATTGGTGTGCAAAAGAGCAGAAAAGTAAATAAATATAAACAGTATGGGGAAGAGGTAGGTAAAATTGGGTGGGCTATTTACCGATAGACTATGTACAGCTGCAGTGATCGTTTAGCTGCTCAGATAGATGTTTGAAGTTGGTGAGGGAGATAAAAGTCTCCAACTTCAGCGATTTTTGCAATTCGTTCCAGTCACAGGCAGCAGAGAACTGGAACGAAAGGCGGCCAAATGAGGTGTTGGCTTTAGGGATGATCAGTGAGATACACCTGCTGGAGCGCGTGCTACGGGTGGGTGTTGCCATCGTGACCAGTGAAATGAGATAAGGCGGAGCTTTACCTAGCATGGACTTGTAGATGACCTGGAGCCAGTGGGTCTGGCGACGAATATGTAGCGAGGGCCAGCCGACTCGAGCATACAGGTCGCAGTGGTGGGTGGTATAAGATGCTTTAGTAACAAAACGGATGGCACTGTGATAAACTGCATCCAGTTTGCTGAGTAGAGTGTTGGAAGTTATTTTGTAGATGACATCGCCAAAGTTGAGGATCGGTAGGATAGTCAGTTTTACTAGGGTAAGTTTGGCGGCGTGAGTGAAGGAGGCTTTGTTGCGGAATAGAAAGCCGACTCTAGATTTGATTTTAGATTGGAGATGTTTGATATGAGTCTGGAAGAAGAGTTTACAGTCTAGCCAGACACCTAGGTACTTATAGATATCCACATATTCTAGGTCGGAACCATCCAGGGTGGTGAACTTCTTCCATTTAAGAATGATGCGAGGCCACTGTGTTTTTAGGGACCTTCAATGCTGCAGAAATCGTTCAGTACCCTTCCCCAGATCTGTGCCTCGACACAATCCTGTATCAGAGCTCCACGGACAATTCCTTCGATGTCATGGCTTGGTTTTTGCTCTGACATGCACCGTCAACTGTGGGACCTTATATAGACAGGTGTGTCTTTCCAAATCATGTCCAATCAATTGAATTTAGCACAAGTAGACTTCAATCAAGGTGTAGAAACATCTCTAGGATGATGAATGGAAACAGGATGCACCTGAGCTCAATTTTGAGTCTCATAGCAAAGAGTCTGAATACTTACAAAAATAAGGTATCTGTTTTTTGCTATTAATACATTTTCAAAATATTTCTAAAAACCTGTTTTCGCTTTGTCATTATGGGGTATTGTGTGTAGATTGCTGACGAATGTGAATAAAGTCAAGGGGTCTGCATACTTTCCGAGGCCACTGTAGGCTAATTCAATGGTAGGACTGTTGCAAGTAGTGTCAGATTTCACATCCTGCTTCATACAGGCAGAAGAGACATACTTCCTGTGTCAGAATCAGGGCTACCACTCAATGCAAGCCATTTTGATCTACGGTGTCCACAGATCGATTTATACGTGATGGTTTTAAACGGTTTATTGGTAGCTAAAATAGATTAAACAAAAGCTAAAAACTGTCACAAAGAAAAGATTGCAGAAACAAATTACTCAAACTAGGTGGTCATTATCCTTACCTTGAGGATGGTTATGTTCCAGGTGAAGCTCTCCACAGCCTTGGCCAGCTTCCTGCCCTTCAGGCCCTCCTTTACCGCCATGTCATGGAGGTTCTCATGGAACGCCATCGCTGGGGAGAGAGGGGTCAGGGGAGGGGACATGAGTTTTACGCTCTGTATTCACACACATTTGTCACAGAGGCTAGCATTGACGTACAATGCATTTATATGCTAGTTTTGCATGAAATGCCAATTGGGGTTAGGCAAGTGTCAGCACTATGAGAAAAGTCTTAAGTTAAGGCCTACGCACATTTGGTTTCATTCTTGACGTGTGAGACAATGATAAAATACCAACACACTTTAGATGATCATACGTTAAGTATTCATTTCGGATTCAACCATCAGCCCGTCAGTTTTGTATGTTTGTCTCTCAGTGTACATAGAAATTACACCAGCCTGAAAACAGCTGCCCAGCAGACAACATGAGGAAGGAAGCAAAGCCGGTGAGGTCAAGATGGAGTGAGAGACATATTCTTGAGAGCATGAGAGAAAGAGAGAGCAAGACTAGCATGGGCAGGGCAGACAGACACGACATCCCCTCACTCTGGATTAGCTTCAAGGTGCTGAGCAGAGGAGGGACTTGTCTCCCGAGGAGCTCCCTTCCTCTCCTTCCCCTCTTCCCTCCTCTCTCTCGGACTGCGTGCTGCTCTCCAATAGGATACACAGACGAACATTGCTGTGTGTTTCATTTGAGTCACGTTGCAGTGGAGTCCACAACATCAGAGCAACAGCTGAGGGTCTGGCCTTAAGGTGCTCTGTAACGGGAGCTTGGTATACTACTGATAGTAGTCACCAGACTCAGCTGATGGCAGACACACACACACACACAAACAAACACAAGCTGAAACGGTAGGACTGAGCATGCTCAGATCTATCACGGCGCTCTATCAGCTCTGGGTTAGTTCCCAGCCCTGTTAGCGTTGTTTCCATGGCAACACCTAATACCATACATTTGAGATATACGGTGGGTGTGGGTTGGATGGATGGATGTTGAGGAGATTCTGAGGTCTGTGATATTGGCACTCCAGCAGTTATCACATAGCTGACCTAGTTGAAGAGTCTAGACAGAAAATGTCCCAATTTTTTTTCACAAATTAGGCCCTGGTTGAGGCTATTATTGTATGCGTAGGGCATAGACTTTTTTTTGGGACCATACACAGTGCTAATAATCTGTTCCTCCCAGCCATTTTGAATTTGTGCACTGTGAAACATCTGAATGATTCCGGAATGATTATCCCCCACCCTCAGGTGTTGTGCTGCTGTAACTACAGTCACTACTGTTGTACTCATGAAGCATGACTGTGCTGGAAAGACACACACAGACACACAAACTCTCAGCAGGGGTTGCTTAGCAACGCAGTGTAGAGTTGGGGGGGGCGACTAATTCTGTAATTCTGAGCAAACCCTTTCAAACTCAATTCCCTGCAAGCGTATGCTCGCTGACAGAGACTGTATAGAGCCACCAAAAGGTTCTCAGTCACCTTTGACAGTCCATAACCGAGCGGCAGGTAGGAAAGGGGTTTTCCGTGGCCAATAACAATACAACAGGGATTAGCTTCTTTATGATGGTGGTGATGGTGTAATCTTCTCCCTCGTCTGCCTGCAGCTCAATAACTCAGCATAATGAACTTGGACCAGAGTGCCCAGTCATAGGAAATATTCATGAAACTGTTTCCCCAACCTGTATTGTAGCCTAGGCTACAATGTTTACTAGCTTTATTAATAATGGATTGAATCGCAAAAGCAACACATTGATCGAGTGTCCCCAATCCTCCTGAATAGATGATGCATTTGACCCTGTAGAATAATCACCTACGGCATTTAATGGCCATTACTGTAATGGTGTTTTTCCATTCATCTTATGTTCCACATTTTCTCTTTAGCTTGTTTTTTTTAGGCAGTTTGTAAAAGTTAACCTAGGTGGGACCTGTTATAAGCATTACTCTGTCCAGACTATGTGTATTTTGGGGTTCAGCTAGTGAATTGTCCCAGATGTTATTTGGTACCCGTGTGAGTGTCAAGTATTGCATTTGATCTGTGCGCTTTAGACAGTAAGTCTAAAGGTGCGGCAGGATAGCCTAGTGGTTAGAGCATTGGGCTAGTAACCGAAAGGTTGCAAGTTTGAATCCCCGAGCTGACAAGGAAAAAATCTGTCGTTCTGCCCATGAACAAGGCAGTTAACCCACTAGGCCATCATTGAAATTAAGACTTTGTTCTCAACTGACTTGCCTAGTTAAATAAAGATTTTTTTATTTTATAAGTACTGAGCTTTGTTTATTGTTACCCAGAGGGTCTTTTGAGGTGGTTTGCACTCTGAGCAGTTATGATGGATTACTCCGAACTCCAGTAGCTTTTTGCTAGAATGTTCTGCTCACTGTCCGGAGGGAATACAGTTTGTATTGACCCATTTTCCACTCACACTCACAGCTGACAATTACGTATCGATGATAATACAACATCTGGTGTGTCCTATTTTGCAAAATGTCAGTGGTTGAATCCAGCCCAGTAGATTTGATATGGTGCCTGGTAGTGACCTGCCTTTGGCAGCTAATGTTGAAGCCCATGTTTAACTTGATTAGTTGTCTTGAGATCCCATATTAAGTAAAGAAATAATACAAATACTTATGAAGCATTTCCTAGCTTCAGTAGCCTATCGCTCAACTGAGTGGCCTAGTTAGGTACATTTTAGGGATGTGAATTTGAAAGAATTTCTGTGTTTGAGTACTCATGGAAATAATTGAGTACTCGCATGTTAGCGTGAAATGGGGCTGAAGGCAAAAAAGTTTGCGCTATGCTGGTTGTTCTGATACAGAACTGAAAACCAAACTTAACACATTTTTCACTGCACTTGACATACTTCAAAAGAATACACACACCTTACTCGAGTTTGAAATTGTCCGTGCTTATAAATGTAACCAACTAAATAGTTGCATTTGTGAATTTCGAGTACTTGTATTCGAATAATTAGTAAACAAATGCAAACCTTAAGTCGAGTACTGTGTACGTGTGCCCATCCCTAGTTACTTTTAGGTTCATTTTTCATAGACATTTCAAAGATTAGAGGCAAATAGCCATACATTGAAAAAGTGTGATGGTTTCATAGCAACTTTGAAGAGGAATGCTTTCAGACTATGGACACAATATACTGTAATACTATAGATCTAGTGAACACCAGAAAGTGAACCATCTGAGCACAATTCCGTATCACCCTGCTGCCGAGAGAAATAGTTGTTTTTGTTGTCCCTTTCATCACCATTCCTTTCGGCAGTTCACATCTTAACTCTCAGACTACCAATGGCTAATGTCTCGGGCAGCAGCTTGAAGGTAGGTCCTGTAGTTGTTGTGATGAATACTAAGAGGAGACGATGGCGAGAAGCCGTTGATTTGCGACGCACACCTCAGTTAAAAAGACACACTCCTCCACCCCCCTGATGAGCCAAGACAATAGACTATGAATATTTGATATGTCATCCATCTGGAAACCAATAAATCCCAGCCCCCTGGAATGACGGCCTGTTTTTCCTCACTCGGCGCTCCAAGCAAGTTACTCCATGATAAATGAAACATCTACAATGCTTAGATGGAAAACATTGCTGAAATACGCTGCATTAGATTAAAGACACAGACATCTAAATGATCCTGTCATTGAATATGATTTGATTTGTACTGTAGTAAATCTACAGGTCAATTTTATGCTGCTTTTTAAAGCACACAATTTGGTTTTGAAGAGTTTGAACCACTAGAGCTCTTTCTGGAAATATCTACCTTGTTGAGTTCTCCTCATAATGGGGGAAGGAAGAGAGAGTGAACATTGACAGCTTCTCAAGCCAAGACTCTCCCACCTTGGAGCGAGGGGTGGGATCTCTGCCAGCTGCCAATCACACTATCAAGGCTCCAAGATCCTCCCGATCCCCCACGCCCCAGAGCAGACTGGATTAACACTGCCCCTGCCCAGTGAGTCAACACATTATGCAGGGCCAGAAGGCTATTCTCAGAGACTCACCAAAGGAGTGGGATAAACAGTGCTAATAGCACAGATATCATAAAATTGCAAGAGCAAACAAGCTGCAATATTCATATCAAAGTGCAAACGCAGAATTATCCTAACAATGAGATGAATTATTTTCCAATTAATTGCTCATACAATCCCGTTCATTTTGTTATAAAATGGGATTGATCTCGTTCTGCAGGTCTTGTAGCGGTGCGGTTCCTGGTGGAAACCAGGCATAAAGGGACTGCTGCCGCCAGCCACTCTTTGATGTTGTTCTGTTCAGAACCTGGGTGTTTAACACCTCAGCTGCAACCCTCCTAATTAGAGGAGCAGCGAGGCCGACGCCGTGAGAATCATCAAAAACCAGGCAGAACCAAAGCAGCGTTTCAAAGCATCCGGGTCACAGAAATGAGCATGAATCAAATGTTAATAACTTTTATGTAACAGGGCCGGCATAAATCAGTCCCTCTTTTTTGTTAGCTGCCGCTCTCCATGGCAGACTTCAGAGAGGGGGGATGATTGTACATGAAAGGAAGAAGGGAAGATCTGAGGGACAGTGGATCTTTGCAGAGAAATGGGCTTTTCATGTTAAACGCTCTTTATTCAGCTCTATCCCTCTCGAGTGTTGGGCCAGTAACCAGAAGGTAAAAATCTGTCGTTCTGCCCCTGAGCAACACAGCTAACCTACTGTTCCCAGGATGCCAAAGACGTGGACGTCGATTAAGGCAGCCCCCCTGCACCTCTCTGATTCAGTTAAATGCGGAAGACACATTTCAGTTGAATACATTCAGTTGGACATATGACTAAGTATCCCCTTTCCCTTTCTTACCTGCTTTCTGGGTTAGCAGTATACGGTCGTAGACTCCCTCAGAGTTCTCCAGCAGAGTCTTGCTGGTCTGGATCATCTGTCAGGAGAGGAGAAAACAGTCCATTTGAACCTCTTTATTCCCTTTACAGCAGCCTGGCATCCTGCGGTGGTGAGCAATCTTCATTTTGCGAAGTATGTATCCAGTGCGGGGGAGAAAGCAGCCTAGGCCCTTATTACAGAGACAGAGGGCCAAGCAGCGGGAGTTGTGCTGAGGCACGGTAAAAACAGAGGAAGGGGAGTGTATCAGAGCATGTTATTGAAAGTTGCAAGACAACTAGGGTATTACAGTAATTGCATGTTACCGTTATAAAAAGTCCTGTTTCAGAGTTGGTCTGAAAACACATGATTTCAAGAGTAGGTTTTTATTGTTTATTACAGCAATCTGTTGTAAATAGGAGAGGCCTTGTTCAGAGGCGTAACACAGCCTTATCTGTGGCATTACAGCTGGGTAGCGGACCGCTAAATGTAGCTCCCTGCCTTAATTGAGTGCACACACTTCTGACCTCCATGACTTAGTTGAAATTGTCATGGTGGCTCTGATCACAGATAGAGGCCCATTTCCACTTCTTATGCCTGACCAAAAAATAACCACCCCAAAATACATCCCTGGTACATCGGGGGTATTTCGGGAGGTTCATGATGCGTGTGTTTACTGTCACTGTAAATACCCACTGCACGACCCAGGAGCCATACACACGGGTACGACCATCTGGATCTTTCTCCCTTCTTACCGCCTCTCAGAGTGCAATTAATATGATCATCTGAAGGAAATGATGTATCATCTAAAATTAGAATAGGTTTCTTAATGCGATTCTGGGGCGAGATGACAGTTACGGCAGCCTTCCGTTTCAATTAGTGCCACGGGTGCTGGGCTTCATGTTCGCTGCTCTGGCGTAATTGACTTGTACATTCCCTTAGTGACTTCAGAGCACTGCAAGGTCACATAATAAAAGCAGGTCCTTGTTCCATTGCCAAGGCAGACCGTGCAGGGGGCTTGGGGTGGTTAGAGTGGGCAGCTGTTTCAGCAGAGCTCCAGTTGCCAAGTCAATCTCTGACGGGCAGCCGGTGACCCAACAACATGCCCCCACCCCCCGAGATCGATGCCTGTTGCGGTGCCAGTTTTCCAACCAGTGAGAAAGAGGAGAGTACCTACTTAGGAGCATTGAGAGCAATGTGACTGGAGCTAAGGGGATCAGCAGCACTGTGACTGTGTGTCTGTGGCAGCCTGTCCATGGTGGACTGCTGGGCTGGGCGTTCCACTTCAGGCAGTGAAGAGAGATATGAAGGTTTCAAACAGAGACTCCAGCCCTCTAAACCCAAAAGGGGACATTAGGTAATAAAGATATTAGAAAATGTTCTTTGGTGATACATCATTTGAAAATTAGGAGTGACTTACAAAATTAGTTGAAAGCACTGACAATTAATAATATGGCCTATATATTTATTGAGGTGGGCATCAAACCTAGTTTTATGAGGGCAACCCAGAGCATTCCTACAGTCTGTGATGAGTGTAACACGTCGTGACTAAGCTGAGGGAGGCGGGCGTGGTGTGTGAGGGAGGAGGGGGGCTGTTTGTGACAGTCCACAGCTGCAGTAACAAGGCTGGAGGCTGTCAGGCACACTGATTACTTTACTAATGGGTGAAGAAATTACAGCCTTGGTGACAGACACAGCAACATGGGGAGGTATTTATAGTGGATTGAGAGGTAAGCAGCTGAACTGAACGCTGGCTTTGCTCGCTAAATACTAGCTATGGTGATTTGTGTATTTTGTGGTGCTACTGGGAGTGTTTTACAAGGCTTCAAAATGGTAATGGTTATCATAAACAAACTACTACTTTGTAAAACATTGGTACTTCCCTACATTTTTTCTAGTAAAATCTACACAATACATTTACAACACGAAGAACAGCACTTTCAATTAAGACAATTTCTGCAGAGGAGCACTTTGAAGATACTGGAAGAGTCCACATTTACTTTTCATCTGCAAACAAAACCAGTTGAAGTCTGAAGTTTACATACACCTTAGCCAAATACATTTAAACACTGTTTTTCACAATTGCTGACCTTTAATCCTAGTAAAATTCCCTGTCTTAGGTCAGTTAGGATCACCACTTTATTTTAAGAATTTGAAATGTCTGAATAATAGGAGAGAGAATGATTTTTTTAAGCTTTTATTTCTTTCATCGCATTCCCAGTGGGTCAGAAGTTTACATACACTCAATTAGTATTTGGTATATTGTGTAACTTGGTCAAACGTTTTGGGTAGCCTTCCATAAGCTTCCCACAATAAGTTGGGTGAATTTTGTCCCATTCCTCCTGACAGAGCTGGTGTAACTGAGTCAAGTTTGTAAGCCTCCTTGCTTGCACATGCTTTTTCAGTTCTGCCCATAAATGTTCTATAGGATTCAGGTCGGGGCTTTGTGATGGCCACTTCAATACCTTGACTGTTGTCCTTGAGCCATTTTGCCACAACTTTGCTTGCAAGTATGCTTGGTGTCCTTGTCCATTTGGAAGACCTATTTGCGACAAAGATTTAACTTCCTGACTGAAGTCTTGAGATGTTGCTTCACTATACCTACATAATTTCCCTCCTCATGATGTCATCTATTTTGTGAAGTGCACCAGTCCCTCCTGCAGAAAAGCACCCCCACAACATGATGCTGCCACCCCCATGCTTCACAGTTGGGATGGTGTTCTTCGGCTTGCAAGCCACCCCCTAACGATGGTCATTATGGCCAAACAGTTCTATTTTCTCAGACCAGAGGACTTCTCCAAAAAGTACAATCTTTGTCCACATGTGCAGTTGCAAACCGTAGTCTGGCTTTTTATTGTGGTTTTGGAGCAGTGACTTCTTCCTTGCTGAGTGGCCTTTCAGGTTCTGTCGATATAGGATTAGTTTTACTGTGGCTATAGATACTTTTGTACCGGTTTCCTCCAGCATCTTCACAAAGTCCTTTGCTGTTGTTCTGGGATTGATTTTCACTTTTCACCCCAAAGTATGTTCATCTCTAGGAGACAGAATGTGTCTCTTTTCCTGAGTGGTATGACGGCTGCATAATCTCATGGTGTTTAATCTTGCGTACTATTGTTTGTACAGATGAACGTGGTACCTTCAGGCATTTGGACATGGCTCCCAAGGATGAATCAGACTTGTGGAGGTCTTCAATTATTTTTCTGAGATTTATTTTGATTTTCCATGATGCCAGGCAGAGGCACTGAGTTAAGGTAGGCCTTGAAATACATTCACAGGTACTCCAATCTCCAATTGCCTCAAATGAGGTCAAATAGCCAATCAGAAGCTTCTAAAGCCATGGCATCATTTTCTGTAATTTTCCAAGCTGTTTAAAGGCACAGTCAACTTAGTGTATGTAAACTTCTGACCCACTGGAATTGGGATACACTGAATAATAAGTGAAATAATCTGTCTGTAAACAATTGTTGGAAAATTTACTTGTGTCACGCACAAAGTAGATGTCATAACAGACTTGCCAAAACTATAGTTTGTTAACAAGACTTTTGTGGAGTGGTTGAAAAACGAGTTTCAATGACTCCAACCTAAGTGTATGTAAACTTCCGATTTCAACAGTATTTACTTAGTCGGCTTGTTGTTGTGTATTCTATGCAAGATAAATATTCCTCACAAGGCGCATTCAAGTTATGAGTGCCAAAGGGAGGGAAACCTGCATTCTGACAAGCAGTCAATGCACAACAATTCTTAATTCAATCGTGGGGGAAAATAACCATTTTAAATAGCATTTGTTAAAAAAAAAAAAGAGGTGGATCCCAGCTTTCCATTCATACTTATTTCTCTACTCCTAAATATGCTGAACTGCACCATTTTAAACCAAGAGTTTTTAGCAGCGGCATGGTTGAGCACGTTACTGCTCTGCAATTCACCTTGAGTGCATAGGGAGAGTGGACCTAAACGTAACACGGGTCAATTGTAAGGGTAACTTGGGGTAAAACACTTCCCTACCTCATCATTTTTGGGAGTGATGAGACAGATTACATATTTAGTTGAGCAAGAGGAGTGGCAACCAGGGAAAGTGTTGGAGGGGGGAAAAATGGTACATGAAGTGGTTTCTGTGAGAAGTACAGGCAAGGGGCGTGTCAGCATAATGTATTTATTCCTTATGGATGTCCTTTTAAAATGTCACCCAAACTGAGCTTCTCAGTCCTTCTACATAAAATGTATCCGGGGGACGACGACACACGACTGGATCTTCGTTCACTTCACATTTTCCTGAGGACACATTGAATAACTCATGATCCAAACTTTACTGACGTCTGTCCATGACTCTCAATGAGTGGGACACTTTTGAGTAGAATTACGCAAGACTCATTTGTTCTCAGGTTAGTTAGCACATTACCTTCATGCTCTGTGTGGGGGTTCTAAAGTCAAGAGAAAGACATTATGAATACATTAGGTAAATGACATGCAATGCTATGCTAATGGTGTACTAATGCAGTCTGTGGCCTTTGACCTGTGTTTCTACAGTGGATAATAAGCTTCACCAATACTTCTCCAGGATTTATGCTTTGTACACGGCAAACATGTCTGACACAAAAAACAGCTGGTGTCAAATAGAAATATCAAAAGTATGAATATTTTAAAGCGTATTCAATACATATTCAGAGCAAATAGGCTACAGATTTGAGAATGAAATATCAGATGTCCCTTTTTCCATGGCCACGTTGGATAATCTAGCAGAGCTTTCAAGTTGTTGTTAACTTGCGCTCTGTATTGTAGCATATACATTAGATAAGTAATGAAACATTCAAAATGGGGATGAAGGGCATTCTATAACACTCTTGTACTATTAAGGTACATTGATTACGGTGAGGTGTAAGGCGTAATAGGTCTGTATTGAAATAGCCTCAATGACGCATTATAAACTGGGTGTTCAGCCCTGAATGCTGAATGGCCGACAGCCGTGGTATATGAGACCATATACAATGGGTATGACAAAACACATATTTTTACTGCTCTAATTACATTGGTAACCCGTTTATAATAGCAATAAGGCACCTCGGGGGTTTGTGGTATATGGCCAATATACCACGGCTAATGGCTGTATCCAGGCACTCCGCGATGTGTCGTACATAAGAACAGCCCTGAGCCATGGTATACTGGCCATATATAATTAAGGCCCGAGGGGTTGAAATATAACTTCAGTCCTTTGTCAACATTGATTAAATTACTTGATTAAAACAACTCTTCCCCTGCCCTATTACCTAACCCTCTTAACCCCATGTTACCATTCAAATCCCACTAAACCCTCCTCTTGACTTGATTAGAATCAAACTAATGTTCTAGGTGTTTTGAGGTTGTTTTTACAATCAGCACATTAGTGGTGGTCTTAATGAGAATGGCTTTTATTAAGATTAAAATATGCAGTAAGATCCCGGATTTCAAGTCCTGGTTCTAAAAAAGAATGTCCTTGTTCAACTAAACTTGTAAAACAAAGAAGAAGAAAAAAGAAAAAAACATGATACTGTTCAAACAAAAGACTTCCTGTACTCACCATGTCATAGGTGGTGACCACCTTCTTCAGGACATCTGGTAGCTGGCCCTGGGGCTCCATGGTGGGGTACTGGTCCTTGAGGTTGAACACCAGGAGGGGGTTGTTGTCAGCCCCTGTCAGCCGGGAGGACAGGGCCAGGATGCACTGCTTCAGGTTGGCCACCGCCGAGAGGCCACATAGTTCCTTGAAGGGCACTATGGCATTCTGCAAAGGATCATGAAAGCTTGGGTTGGTGTCCTGATGATGAACTAAAGACTAAGCATTTTGTTGTATTGAAGACAAAGAACACTGGACAAAGTGGAAGATGAAAGCTTGAGTTGGTTTCTATAATGGACAAGATGCAGCATATTGTACTGCAGACTAGGGATGTCACAAATTAAACAATTTTGTTAAAACAATAAGAAAAATTTATCGAATTCCATGTGAATTCACAATGCAGATGCGCTGCGGCCAGCAACGGTTTGGGAGTCCCTTTCAGATGGTTAAGCATTGCACCTGTACTGCCATTAATGTACCGGAATTCCACCACGCAATGTTTGCATTTCCTTCTCAAAGTATTGCCATACAGAACTTTGCTGCTCTCGCCTTTCTCTGCCATTTCTCCAACTGTTAACGATGATGACGTAGTGGTGGAAAGTAGACTTCAAAATAATTGATTCCTCGACTCCCATTTCTGAGTGTCAAGAGTCCATTCCTCTAGGAATTGACTTCTAAGATTTTGTATTTTTAGAACGGAGGAGACTAGTTTCTATACTTCTGAAAACAATCAAACACTTGCATCTTTCATAGCTAGCTAGCGAGGGATGGAGAGAGAGGGGGGGAGGGCACAGTATAGGCAGGTCGACCAACAGGCAGACAGCCTAGTTCACGGTTCTGACTTTATCTATCAGCAATCAAAAGCTCTCTCGCAATGCAATGCTGTATCTCACAATGTCTGGGCCTGCAATGTCTCGCAATTTGAGTAAAGCAGGGCCTATCATCAATGAATACGCTAGGATATAGAGATGAGAGAGATGCAACACGTCACTCTCACACAGTATCGGCACATATGCATGGGTTCGCTTCACGCTGTTTACTTTCTGGATCTACATAAAAATAAATAAAAAATTCGGTTAGGATCCCAATTTCTTTAACATTTAAAACGTCCACACCCCTATTGCAGATAAAGTTTCAAAACCGTATTAGCCTCAAAGATACTGGGGCATGAATGACAAGTGAATTATTACGGTTCAGAGTTCCTGTTTGTTTTCATTTCAGTTTGGTTTTAGTCATTTAAGATAAAGCTCACTGCCGTGACAGTTCACTTGAGTAATTATCTCATTAAGCTGGTTCATTTAATTCATTATGACTGAAGATCAGTGATTAGATGATTCCTAATGTTTTCAATGATCTATCATAGAAAATAACTGAGCTCTTAAGTTACCTAAGTTAATGTGGCCTATGTAGTTACTAATAAACAGGCTAGAAGCAGAAGTACAAGTACAGAGAAACACCCTGTGATAGGAAGTAGTTAAGAGTACTTGTTACCTTCAAGGACCTTTGTTGGTTTTTGTTAGTCATTCGATAACACACACACACACACCACACACACACACTTCCTGTGAAAGGCCCAATTTAAACAGCGTGTAAACAACCGGGAGGACAAACAGCACAGAGAGAACGCCCAAGATGTGTTAGTCTCAGGGCCAGTGGCCTGTTATCCATAATGACTACAATGTAAACAGAATGACCAAAATAAACCCTAATACACAATGCATAATGCACCACAAAAGACCAACCACAGAGTGGGGAAACAATAGAGTATGCGACTTCCTTCTGACACATTGCTCTGTATTGCTTCAGTGGGAAAAAGATGGCGAAGATCAGAAAAGACCAGCTATTTGAAGTAGACTAGCTCATGCGGGGCCTAGTGGAAAGCTAGTGAGCACACAGGAATGCACAAAAGCAGATGGATCATCTGAACAGGCAAATTGTCATGTGGGTACTGGGTAAGAATAGCCTACTGTTCATCTTCTGGTCGATATCTTTCTGTTATGTCCTGTCTCAACCAATAAAAGACTGATCATTGCTCCTAACAGCTTACTGAGTGCAAATTTAAAGTAAAACACCATATCCGTTTTTTGCTCTTTTAAAAATAGGTGACGCACTAGTCTCGTTTCCACTCCAATTTAACATAATTTGTGGTAATCTGTCCCTTAGACTGCATACAGTAATCTCCTTCTAGAAATATTACTGACAAGCCCATAAGCGCCACAGTGATGTATTACATAACACGTTTTCCATTTGATATATTAGAAGGTATGCTCATAAGCCACTACCTGGATATCTGAATATCAACCCCAGGCCTCAGTGCTCCAGTGGGGATGTCACCAGACTGCCTCTGAGCTTCGAAGTCTCCTTGAGTCTGTCTCGACTGTTGTGCAATACACATGGATTAGAGCAAATCTGATTAAATCAAGCCTGGTCGTTTTGTTTCCTCTTGCCAAAAGGGGCTTTCTTTTTAGATGCTACACAGCCTTTGTAGTAAATCTTGCTGTGATCCCCGCTTGACTCTAGGGGTCAGTGTTCATATTCTAACAAAAACATGCCCGTGTAGGCGGATGAGTAAATAAACTTGATTCAAAACGACTCATCCAAGACTTTATTAAAG
Source organism: Oncorhynchus masou masou (assembly GCF_036934945.1). Classification (NCBI taxonomy): domain Eukaryota; kingdom Metazoa; phylum Chordata; class Actinopteri; order Salmoniformes; family Salmonidae; genus Oncorhynchus; species Oncorhynchus masou. The sequence goes on along the minus strand of NC_088241.1, from coordinate 20,337,667 downwards.
CATGCACATTCGCCCCAAAATATTACTTAATATAGGCTAGCCTGGCCAATATAAACTGGGCATAAATTGGTGATGTTTTTACAAGTCAATCCTTAGGGATGGATCGAAATTGACAGAATGGTTACCCAGGCCTAGCTGTTTGACAGACTAAATTAGGCTGTAGGCTGCTATAGCCATAGATTTGTCAGTCAATTCCTCCACCCATCATGCATTCTTTAAATATCCTACCCAGTGTCAGTGAAGGGCTGTTAAATTAAAACCAACACTCAAATCAAGAGGGTATACCATAGGCCTACCTTTTGTTTAAAAATGGCAACAATCACAGGCCTACCTCTTGTTAGCGTAAGATTATGAAGAAAATAAAATGGGATCCGATTATGTAAAGTGATCTATAACAGCGTTTTGGTCCGCAATGTTTTATGCTAGAAACAAGCTGTAAAGTACCCAGGAAAGACACGACTCCGATGGATCCTTTCTTTGACATTAAGAGGCTGAGCTACAACCTTCTATAGCCGATGAGACAAAACAGATTTTGGTTGGGAGATTAAATCTAATTCTGTCACTATCAGTTGATTAAGCTGTTCACTGTGTACAATAGAAGATGTTTAAACCCAGACAGCCTTTAGGGAAACACTTCTGACCATCTCTCGTTGGGTTAAACCAAGGGAAAAAAGTGGCCAGCAGATAAAGCTTACCTTTGAAAGCGTCGGTACTCTGTCTGGGGTGGAAAGGTAGGCCTAACCTTTAAAAGAACCAATGCTCAGATTCCCAATCATTTGCAAACACGGACAGCAACGTTGCAAACCAGACACACTGATTTGGCATTGGATAAATATGATAAGATGAACACATAAGCTATCTCCCAGTCCATTCTTAGCCTGTAATTTGTGTGGTATTAAAAAAAGATATCAATGTGCATGACATTTTAATAAAAAAATGTTGTTTCCCCCCCCTCGGACCTGCAAGAGAGAGATCTTTCTATCCCTACTGTTGTCCATGGTGGTCTGCCAACCTATAACCTTCTGGCCCGCAGGCCTGTGCGCTATAAAGAATTCCTGCGTTGCAATGCAATGCTCTGGTCTGTCCAAGACATGAGGGTAAACGGTAGACGTGTTCTCTGCTATCCACTTTGCTTTAATTATTATTTTGGGTATAGGGGAGGGTCACTTATTTTTATAATTTATTTTGAGGGATTAGGTAAAATATATTTTGCTTAAGGGAGGGCCATCCAGTTTCATTTCAGATGGGTCTGATTTTCTCCATGTAACCCTTATTACAAATAATGTTCAATCCCTTACCTGCATGTTTTCTCTGAGGTCGGTGGCTTCCCTCAGTGGCAGTATGGCTGTCTTGAAGATGTCGTCCACAGCCTTGATGACCAGCACCCTCATGGTGGCATACTCCCGACATCTCTTGCCCTTACGCACAGACAGTCCCCTCTTGTGAGGCTTGCCCCCGCCCCTTCGGTTGGTGATGGCCACATGGACAAACAGCCAGGCGTGGGGAAGGACTTCTCCCGTTAGCGATTGTAACGGTGTGTGCCGGAATCCCGGCTGGAGACACTCGAAGGGGATTGTGTACTGGCCGATGAACTCGTCGCCAATGTAGTCATCATCAAGCACCACAAAACGCACCATGGCCAGCTCAGGTAGATTTATCTGAAACTCAAAGCTTTCGTCAAACAGTGGGTTCTCCCCATTCTGATTGACAGTTTTAGTCCTTTGCTCTGCACAATCAGCAGGGATGCCATGGATCTCCACATAGACGTAAGGGTCAACAACATCTCCTTTGGCGCCTGAGCCTTTTGGTTTGGGGAAGTTTTGTCCACTTATGATCTTTATGTGCAAGAGCTGAGGAGACACACCAGGCACTGAGTCTTTAGTGTTGGCACTGAAATATGACACCTGCTCCCTCATTATGGCTGGTCGCAGCACATAACCACAGTTCCCATTCTGACGGAACCAGCCAATGTTTAGGTCCATCATCAGGCCGGGGGTCTGGTAGTTCATTGCCACGATCTGGCAACCACACTTCCAGAAGTCCTGAGGGTTCATGTTACTGGAGTCAATCCGCATTGGGCTGGGATAGACTCTCGCCAATAATTTCTTGTTGTAGTTAACAAAGTCGCCTGGGAATTCACTGGCACAGCGACTGGCAAAGACCTCATTGAACGAGCAAAGTTCCCAGTGCCTCTGGCTTTGGAAAGCTGTTGGGAAGTCTTTGAACGCAATCGATTTACACAACGTTACCAGATCAGAGAGGTCCTTAGACAGCTGGAACTTTTTTAGTGGTATGCTCTGTTGTTCGTCGGCTTCAATGTTCATTCTTTGGGACATCTCAGCCCCCTCATCCTCATCAGTCACTTCGCCCTCCGAGCCGATGCAGATCGCGCCCAGCTTCTTCCCCTTCAGCAGGATTTTACACTTGAGGTCAAAGGGTGAGGGCAGGTAGCTGTCCTCAGATGAGGGTGGATTCATGTGAATCTTATCACCAAGAATCTTTTTCAAGTGCTGAAACATGACCCTCTGCTGCTTTAAAGAGCAGTGGTTCTCCAGACACAATATCAGGGGAAAGTCAGATGCAACAAAGGCATATTTGTTGATGACGTCACAGACACTGCGGAAGACTATCTGCGAAGTCATTGTGTGGCCAGTGTAAATGACAGGCTCATTATCTGGTCCATCCCAGACATCTAGTTCTACACTACGACAGCCCATCTTGAGGGCACGGATGTACCCTGTAACGTCAGAGGGGCCTCTAAACTGATCCTCGATCAGGTATGTGTTGTGGGAAGCGTTGATGTAATAGTGGGACAGGGGCTGGTTCATGTCCTGACATACTGTTTTTTGTTCAGGGTCAAAGATGTGGCACTCTGGCGACATGAGATAATTGGTAAACCCATCAAGGGAGAGCCAGCCCTTGAGCTGCCCCTCTTTGGAAGGTTCATAGCTCTGAATGACCTCCAGACTGGTGTCTTCACTTACTTGTGCCATACCCTGCTCAGCCTCCAGAAACATAGTTAAGTCCTTGGTATCTAGAAATTCCTTGTTGCTAGAGAACTGGACAAGAAGGAAATACATTTCTGGTCTTGTGCAAAGGTCATGAAAGACTTCAATGAACTCCTCCTTAGTCACACCACATCCCACCTTATCTTTAGATTTGTGAAACTCCTTGAACTTGAGTTCAATCTTAATGTTTTTGAGACCAGGGTTTAGGTTTTTAATTAGCTGCACAGCAGCACATAGACTGATGTGCTTGCTGTTGTTGGCATCAGCCTCCTCAAAGAGGTCACCGAGCCAGGAGGAGCGCATGTTGTTCTGGTTGCTTTCAATCATATTCAAGGTGTGTTTCCCATAGGATATCAGGTATCTAAGCCCGGTCACCCATATGTTGGCCATATCGGCAGAGTTTGCAACCAAGTCCAAAGACTCATAGTTTTCACCATAGATGATTGAGAAGGCACAGTCCTCTGATATCTGATCATATATTCCGTTGGTCCTAAACGTTTCTGTGTTTTTCCCTGTCCGCACCTCTTTGATGGACTTGACATCAATTTTGGCTTTCTCTGACTCTTTTTTGGAGGGTTCCCACCTTAGAGACTGCATGTCGGCGTCCAGGAGGAAGTAGCGGTGGTAAACGCGGGAGTTGGAGCGGACCTTCTTCAGTTCCGAGCCGTCCACCATGGCGTTGATGCAGTCGCTCGCACTGCTGATCTTCTTCTCAGTGGGCATGCTGCTGAACGAAACCGTCTTCTTCCTCTCTCTGCGCTGCCTCGAGCCATCCTAAGGAAGAGAAAAGCAAAAACCTGAATACCTGATCTGTAAACCAGTGGAAAATAAGTACATCACTTTAGATTTAGAGGTAAAAAAGAGGAGCTGAATACTCTTTCAATCACTTCTCTGAGCAGAAAGAAAAATATTTGATTTGAGATATACTTACTATAGGCCAACTGAAAACATGGGAGTGGGGTTATTCTAGACTCTGTATGACTAAGCATTTGCACGTGTCTGCATATTGAAATGGGTTGATTATTTCACTGAAATATTTTTAACGCCTTAGCAGTCCTTGGTGATTGGAGCTGCCTAATGTCAGTGTTTGACGTCTAACTGCATTATCGTGAGCATTGCTTTTCAGAGAGAAAACAGTTTACTCAATTAATCGCTATAAAACAGTATTTTACCTCTCAGGCATAACCCCTGAGGAACTATGTATTCATTAATTAAGCACCGTTTCAGATGACCAAAAATACACTGATATCATTTCTTAAAAATAGCCATGAGGAGCTTTGTGAAGTATAAAACATAATGTTCAAATATTGGGCATAATGCAGTGCTATGGCAGCCTGCTAATTCTCTTTGTCCATGTTGCTGCTGGTGATGGCAGGCCTTTATGGTCTAGAGGTCCTCAATGTTTCCTTTTCAGCCCTACCTCTCAGAGCCCAGAGGGAGAGAACTATCGAACTAAACTTGGCTCAAGAGAAAATTACAACATTTCTGCGTACAGTAAAACCTTGACTCTGTGGAAGCAAGTCACACTCAAATCAAAGAGGAAGAGGCCAGTATATGGGACATAATCAGTTGTGCTTAGGGAGCAGGTATGGGGATATTAAATCATTTCACTATACGAATAGTATCATTATTTTTGCCATTTAGTTGGATATTCTAAATACATGTGCACATTTTTAACATGAGCACTGCTGCTGCGCGAGGGAGAGAGGCTCAAACAACCTTTTATTGGTTGTGTACACAGATTGGCAGATGTTATCGTAGGTGCAGTGAAATGCTTGTGTTTCTAGCTCCAACAGTGCAGCAATATGTAGCAATAAAAAATAAAAGACAATCCAGAAAAATAAAGATATATTAGAACGCAATGTCAGAGACTGGAATATTAGAGACGGGAGATGAGAGAAAGAGACATCTTGGCTAATTTAGCTAGCCAAGACTAGCTAACTTGTAGCAGCCACAATGTTATTTATCATCCCATACAACATTACCCGTCTTGACTGGAGCAGCCTAGAGAAGCTATAGCTAGCTAGGCTAAATGCTGCGCTTTCTCCCCAACCCCATTCAGATAAAACAATAGCCTACCTGTTGGTTGCTTGTTGTAGCCTACTCCTTTTCATTTTGCTAACTTTTAATTCCATAATTGTATTCCATCTGGCATTGGATTAGTGAACACTCACTCCATTTGCTACATATTGAGCCTTCGTTGCCACTTCGAATGCCCCACTGTGTGTGTTTGGTGTGTGTGAGTATTATATATATATATATATATATATGAATCAGTCGTCCTGGTCCCGTTGCAGAAAAACAGCCCCAAAGCATGGATGTTTCTACCCCCATGCTTCACAGTAGGTATGGTGTTCTTTGGATGCAACTCAGCCTTTATATATATATATATATATATATATATATTATATATATATGAAGGCTGAGTTGCATCCAAAGAACACCATATATATATACACACACACAAAAAAAAAATTTAAATTGTATTTTATTATTGTAATTATATATTTTGATTATTTTTTTTAAACCTGTCACATCTGTGAATGTGGAACGTGTTTTGTTGGTTGATTGAAAAACAACTTAATACAACTTTAAATATAAAAAGAGCCTAGTGTTGATTTTGTTATAACACTAGAGGTTTGGACACCAAATCTATTATACTATAAGATTTAGCTAAATAAGAATCACAGCCTGTGAGTACACTACAGATGTCATAGCCTACAAACAATAGTAGGCAAGGTCACATATTTTCTTTAGTACGGTATATGAAAGTGTTGACCCGTCTGACGCTGTGGTTCTCCGCCCTGGTGAAAGAATAGCAACAAGCATCCTGACATGTTATCTATTCTAGTCAGCTACTTCCTGCCCCTCGCTCTTAGACTTGAGGTTCAAATGAGAAAAAGGAAAACCACAGTAAGCCATGATTGCACTTTAAAAAATACAGACAAGCCTCTGCAGGCAGCGCTAGAGCTTTTCTTTCATTCTATAGTCTGCAGTTGTACACAGAGGGTTAAAAAAGGTGCAACTCAAAAAGTATTTCATATTCAAAACAGTGCTGGACGAAATGTTCAGAGATCTAGGACTACACCACAGAGAAATTAAAAGATCCTCCAATACACTCTATAGGTCTACATCTTAATTGTATGATCGGATTCCAAAACGTAAGCCATTGCAAAAATGTTTGGGTGGTATGGTCCATAGATTGTGGCATATGTATCTTCTACCTTTGAGAAAGCTTCAGTATTCATATGAATAAGTGGCTATTGTGATGAAGAACTGCTGGTGAGCTATTTTGTTTAACACCATTACTGGCAGAGGTCTAAACTTCACTGTCACCCCCAATCGTCTGGTCTTGTAGAAAAATGACTGCAGAGAAAACTGTCCAACAAGAAATCAGCACATCTTTAAAAGCTACACATGAGCACATATTTACACGTTAGACATTGCATAACAGCTCATCATAGCGGTTTTAACTTTTTATGGATAGGGGTCTGTATTCGGAAGTTTGGATGACTGAGGTGCCCAAAGTAAACTGCCTGTTACTCAGTCCCAGAAGCTAGGATATGCATATGGTAGTATTGGATAGAAAACTCTAAAGTTTCTAAAACTGTTAAAACGATGTCTGAGTATAACCGAACTGATTTGGCAGGCGAAACCCAAAGGACAATCCATCCAGGAAATCATTTTTTTTAAGTCATTCAACTTTCCAATGCTTTTCTATGGGAAAGCCTAATTATTAGTACCCAGATTGCAGTTCCTATGGCTTCCACTATATGTCAAGTCTTTAGAAATTGTTCTGTTGTTTTGGTGTTGTTGAAAAATGAAGTATTCTTATTCTTTCTAAGTGTCCCTCAGAAAGACTCTAGAATTGTGGTGCGCGTGAATGACTGCGCGGTCCTCGTTTTTATCCGGGATTGAAACAGTTTATTCCGTCTTAAATGTTATCGATTATTTACATATTAGGGTACCGGAGGTTGTATTAGAAACATTGTTTGAAATGTTTGGACCAAGTTTACAGGTTACTTTTTACATTCCTTTGTAGGCATGTATTAACATGTGTATTTCTGAATCAAACGCGCCAAATAAAATACATTTTTGGGATATAAAGAAGGTCCTTATCGAACAAAACGACCTTTCATTGTGGAACTGGGACATTTGAGATTGCAAGAAGATGAAGAGCTTCAAAGGTAAGCGATTTATTATTTCTGACTTTCGTGATGCATCTGCTTGGTTGGAAAATGTTTGTGACGCGCTCCGGTGAGGGCGCGCCCTTGGTAATTTATCTCCGGTATTGAATATACTATTTTCAGTCTTAAATTGTATCATTTATTTACATATTAGGGTACCTGAGGATTGATTAGGAATGTTGTTTAACATGTTTGGACCAAGTTTATTGGTAACGTTTGGGATTCATTTTGTATGCACTTTGAACGGAGGGGAAATCGGTGGATTATTGAATGAAGCGTGCCAAATAAACTTAGTTTTTTGGGTTATAAAGGACTTTATCGAACAAAAAGGACAATTTGTTATGTAACAGGGACCCTTGTGATTGCAACCAAATGATGGTCTTCAAAAAGGTAAGGGATTTATTTTATCGCCATTTCTGACTTTCATGATGCGTCTGCTTGGTTGGAAAATGTTTTTAATGCCTTTGTATGCTGGGCGCTGTCCCCAGATAAATCGCATGGTGTGCTTTCCCCGTAAAGCCTTTTTGAAATCTGACAACACGGCTGGATTAGCAAGAAGTTAAGCTTTAAATGATGTATGACACTTGTATTTTCATGAAAGTTTAATATTACAATTTCTTTCATTTGAATTTGGCGCTCTGCAATTTCACCGGATGTTGTCTAGGTGAGACGCTAACGTCCCAATGATCCGTAAGAAGTTAACAAAGCCAGTCAGTGAGAAATTAGCTGAAAGGTTGTTGTTTTTTTTTTTAATTGCCCAGTCATTCTAAATTAGACTTGGCTCTGTGCGTTAAAAAAAAGGACTGTTGCATCACTATTTGTTTCAAAACGCCAAATTCTAGATTGAGGAGCGCGCTATAAAAATATTGGCCAACACTGCATTAGATAGAAACAAACTCATCCACAAGTGTCTGTTGTTGTTAAGGAAAAAAACATTAATACAGTAGATTAGCACGTTATTTTCTTTGCCGATTTTATATTGATACTGTGACTCCAAGTATCGATTTGTAACGACAGCGATCGCTAGTCAGGTGTACCTGCCCCAACACTCTGGGAACTAGCTATAGGACGATAAATACCAATCCTTTTCATTGTTTTAAAATGGTGAGCCAACATGTTTTGAGTACTTTTACCTCTCACGGCTTTCTATTGTCCCTCTGCAGCAGACATGTAGTGAGCAATGTGTTTGGAACAGTAAATCACAATAAAATCACAGTATCGAATTGCAACACATAGAATTGTGATACATAGGTGCCGATACGATATGTGTTGCGATTCTAAGTATTGTGATAATATCTAATCATGAGGTCCCTGGAAATTCCCAGCCCTTGCTAGGAGAAACATTTTGTTCATGTGGAGACACTCTTTAAAATGTTACTTGTGCATTCAATTATTTTTGGCATTTTCAGGAAATGCCTTTAAATAGCAAGTCGGTTAAGAACAAATTCTTACTTACAATGATGGCCTACCCCAGCCAAACCCTAACGACGTTGAGCCAATTATGAGCTGCCCTATGAGACTCCCAATCATGGCCGGTTGTGATACAGCCTGGAATCGAACCAGGTTCTGTAGTGAAGCCTCTAGCCCTGAGATACATGCCTTTGACCAATGCGCCACTTGGGAGCCCCAAGACATCTTTTATTCTTTCTAGGAGCGGAACCCCTCGACAACATTCCGCTGAAAAGGCAGCGCGCAAAATTCAAAAATATGTTTTAGAAATATGTAACTTTCACACATTAAGTCCAATACAGCAAATGAAAGATAAACATCTTGATAATCTACCCATCATGTCCGATTTATAAAATGCTTTACAGAGAAAGCACAACATATGATTATGTTAGGTCATAGCCAAGTCTAAAAAAAAAAGCAGCCATTTTTCCAGCCAAAAGATAGGAGTCACAAAAATCTGAAATATAGATCAACTTAATCATTAACCTTTGATGATCTTCATCAGATGACACTCATAGGATATCATGTTAAACAATGCATATATGTTTTGTTCGATAATGTGTATATTTATATCTGTCACGTTCTGACCATCGTTCGTGTGTGTTTTCCTTGTTTTAGTGTTGGTCAGGACGTGAGCTGGGTGGGCATTCTATGTTGTGTGTCTGGTTTGTCTATTTCTATGTTTGGCCTGATATGGTTCTCAATCAGAGGCAGGTGTTAGTCATTGTCTCTGATTGGGAACCATATTTTGGTAGCCTGTTTTGTGTTGGGTTTTGTGGGTGATTGTTCCTGTCTTTGTGGCACCAGATAGGACTGTTTTGGTTTTTCACGTTACTTGTTTTGTAGATTGTTGTACTTTCATCTTTATTAAAGATGCACAAAACTAACCACGCTGCATTTTGGTCTGCCTCACTTTCCCCAGAAGAAAACCATTACAATATCCAAAAATCTGAGTTTACATTGGCACATTACGTGCAGTAATGTTTTGATTCCAAAACATCCGGTGATTTTGCAGAAATACTCATAATAACCATTGATAAAAGATACAACTGTTATTCACATAATTAAAAGGTAGACTTCTACTTAATGCAACTGCTGTCAGATTTTTTAAAAACATTACGGAAAAAGCATAATCTGAGAACGGCGCGCTGAACCCAAAACAGAATGGCAGAGGAATATCCGCCATTTTGGAGTCAACAAAGTTAGAAATAACACCATAAATATTCACTTACCTTCGATCTTCAAATCAGAAAGAAGGCACTCCCAGGAATCCCAGTTCGACAATAAATTACTGATTTGTTCCATAAAGTTTCATCATTTATGTCCAAATAGCCACTTGTTGTTAGCGTGTTCAGCCCAGTAATCCATCGTCATGAGGCGCAGGCACTTCATCCAGAGAAAAACTCAAAATGTTCCGTTACAGTCCTTTAGAAACATGTCAAACGATGTATGGAATCAATCTTTAGGATGTTTTAACATAAAACATCAATAAAGTTCCAACCGGAGAATTCCTTTATCTTCAGAAAGGCACTGGAACGAGAGGTAACTCTGTCGGGAGCGCGTCATGAGACCAAGGCACTCTGCCAGACCACTGACTCAGAGGTCTCATGAGCCCCTCCTTTATAGTAGAATCCTCATTCAAGTTTCTAAAGACTTTTGACATCTAGTGGAAGCCGTAGGAAGTGCAACTTTATCCATATCTCAATGTGTATTCGGTAGGCCAAGCTTTGAAAAACTACAAACCTCAGGTGTCCCACTTCCTGGTTGGATTTTTCTCAGGTTTTCACCTGCCATATGAGTTTGGTTATACTCACTGACATCATTCAAACAGTTTCAGAAACTTCAGTGTTTTCTATCCAATACTAATAATAATATGCATATATTAGCATCTGGGACAGAGTAGAAGGCAGTTCACTCTGGGCCCGCTATTCATCCAAAAGTGAAAATGCTGCCCCTATCCCAAAAAGGTTAAGGAAAGGACCTGCCTGGTGTGTTCCTTGTTCTTCATGATGCTCTCTGCGCTTTTAACGGACCTCTGAGACTATCACAGTGCAGGTGCATTTATACGGAGACTTGATTACACACAGGTGGATTGTATTTATCATCATTAGTCATTTAGGTCAACATTGGATCATTCAGCGATCCTCACTGAACTTCTGGAGAGAGTTTGCTGCACTGAAAGTAAAGGGGCTGAATAATTTTGCACGCCCAATTTTTCAGTTTTTGATTTGTTAAAAAAGTTTGAAATATCCAATAAATGTCGTTCCACTTCATGATTGTGTCCCACTTGTTGTTGATTCTTCACAAACAAATACAGTTTTATATCTTTATGTTTGAAGCCTGAAATGTGGCAAAATGTCGCAAAGTTCAAGGGGGCCGAATACTTTCACAAGGCACTGTATATCCTGAAAATACAATTCTGTGTCTTATGTCATGGCCAAAGTCAGGAGGGTGTTTTTAGTTACTTACACATGATTTCATTAAGGCTCAAAATTATCCTGAAAGAGAAACATTTCTTGAAACTAAAAGGAAACAGAATCCTCAAGAACATAATTGTTAGTGATGATAACCACAACCATACAATCTCCAACGTTTTAATTTAGCCTACTTGCTCAGCAGAGATACTTACTTTTTTGCTTTATTAGCAGCATACTGGTACACAATCCATTTCATTAATAGATTTTATTTCTGAAGTAACACAAAATCTGTGTTTTGTTGTTCGACGATGATGCTGTATCCAGACAATCCCAGGTGTCTGCTGAGCTGCTGTCGTAATTAAGAATGACACAGGCCCAATTATCATCATGCATAGGCCTGCGTTGGCAAAGCCTGATTTCCTTTGCAAATGTGTAGGCCAAATACATAGGCAGGCCAGATTCTGCAAAGGTCTTCACCTGGAGTTCCAGTCATTTTGTACATAGGTATTTCTGGGTAAAGTAAAACCAGAGACATGATGTTTGATAAATGTAATAACATAGGCCTAGCTAAACCTGTGCAGGGCTTAGTGGCGTGGGGAGATTTGGAGAGTATTTGTCTCCCCGCATTACATTTAAGTGTGTTTGGCTGCAAAAAACTCCCATAGAATTCTGAATTCCCTAATAGACTGAAACCCCCTTTACTGGTTCAATGAGCAGTTCAGGACAGTCTGTACATCTGAAGTAATCACAGGGGACCCATTACAGTTCAGACCATGCGCATTGTATAGAGCTAGCAGTTGAGCATCACACAAGAGACCAACCACAACTGCTGCATAATGCGATCATCAATATTAGTCTACATCTATGCTAGGCTAAATAGTATTGAATAATCAACACCGATATTTGACTTTTATAAAACGTTTTAATCATTCAAATGATAATGTTACCAAGCGACATTCAACAGCAATAAACTCCAGAAGAGCAGATAGGTTGGCAGCTAAATGTGTAACCTGAAATCCTATTATAGCATAAAGGGGATATTGCTCATACTTTTGTCCCTTATCAGGCTCTCGTCTCAATAACATCAAACGCTCAAAAGGGAAAAGAGCATTGGCTTTGACATCTGAGCCTGAGACATCTGGACCAGACTGTATTTCCCCCCGATTATAACGTGAAGAAGCCTCCCTATGTGGAGAAGGCTCGTGCCCCCACTCTGTGACTGCATCCTCATCTACCACTCTGACCTCCAAACACCAGGGTTCATTCACATCCACAGAGCAGACAGACCATCACATGTTAAAGAGCACATCTGAAAACAGCCATTAGGAGTCAGCCATGCTGGCTTAGGTTTTACTATATATAAGAGGGGGATTTAGATGCATTAATAGGCTCGGAGTCACAGCAAATATCAGATATGTTCATGGTAGGCTATTTCCAGCATTGATCACATTGGCAAACAGTGCTTTCAAGAATATTTCATATGTAGGAACATGGTGGGTGTTGGATGTAGGAAAAGCCTGTTTTAGGAGGGACATATGGGCCGATGCTTAAAATACAGGACTTTCAATCCCCAGCTGGGATGTGGCTGTTATACCACTGAGGAACCTGACAAATGTCCAGCTGTTCATGCTGTAATTCAGTATCAGACCTCAGAGTCAAATCAACCATAAAATAAATAACTAACTAGCATGGGAGCCATAGAGTAGATTTCCTGAATTGTGTGCCCCTGAATTGACGTTAATTAGCTTAAAAACCCTGTTTTGAAGCTAAAGCCATGGTCTTTAAGAAATGAATATTGCAATGTCTGCTTAAGCGCCAGGATCAGGTGTCTCGCTCAAAATTGAGGGCTTAGTTAGTGTCTAGTCCCTGTAAGAAACTAGACCCCATTTGCAAATGTTCATGCAAAATGCATGCTTTTAGTGTTAAGGAAAGTTATTGAGGGTGAAATGAATCAGAATCAGCTTCATTCACCATGTACATTTGATTGTACGGGAATTTGACTCTGAAATTGTGCTGTGCAGTTACAGATAGACAAAAACATTTGAGGTAATAAAGCTAGAATCCTTCATTTTTCTAGGAGCACATTGACCATACATACACATCCCAACCAGAAGTCATGATTACAGGTAACATCCGAGGTAAAGGCCAGAGCTGCCTCTTTCAAGGAGTGGGACTCTAATCCGGACGCTTAAAAGAAATTGTGCTTATCCCTCCAACGAACAATCAAACAGGCAAAACGTCAATACAGAACTAAAATTGAATCCTACTACACCAGCTCTGAAGTAATAAAAACTGTTCTCTCTGCTACCGCATGGCAAGCGGTACCAATGCACCAAGTCTGGAACCAACATGACCCGAAACAGCTTCTACTCCGAAGACATAAGACTGCAAAATAGTTAATAAACTTAACAAAAAAAAAATCAACATCCTCTCACTGTCAACTTCTTCTATTTTCAGAAGAACTTAACATGTTGAATCTTATGTTCATTCAAATATTTCCACAACAGACATAAACTAAACAAGTTCCACAGACATGTGACTAACAGAAATGGAATAATGTGTCCCTGAACAAAGGGGGGGTTCAAAATCAAAAGTAGCAGTCAGTATCTGGTGTGGCCACCAGCTGCATTAAGTACTGCAGTGCATCTCCTCCTTGTGGACTGCACCAGATTTCCCAGTTCTGGCTGTGAGATGTTACCCCAGTCTTCCACCAAGGCACCGCTGGCCATGGCAGAACACTGACATTCCTGTCTTGCAGGAAATCACGCACACAACGAGCAGTATGGCTGGTGGCATTGTCATGCCGGAGGGTCATGTCAGGATGAGCTTGCAGGGAGGGTACCACATGAGGGAGGAGGATGACTTCCCTGTAATGCATAGCGTTGAGATTGCCTGCAATGACAACAAGCTCAGTCCGATGATGCTATGACACACCGCCCCAGACCATGACGGACCCTCCACCTCCAAATCAATCCCACTCCAGAGTACAAGCCTCGGTGTAACGCTCATTTCAATGACGATAAAGGCGAATCTGACCATCACTCCTGGTGAGACAAAACCACGACTCGTCAGTGAAGAGCACTTTTTGCCAGTCCTGTCTGGTCCAGCAACAGTGGGTTTGTGCCCATAGGCAACGTTGTTACAGGTGATGTCTGGTGAGGACCCGCCTCTCTCAGCCTATTGCGGAAAGTCAGAGCACTGATTTAGGGATTGTGTGTTCCTGGTGTAACTCGGGCAGTTGTTGTTGCCATCCTGTACCTGTCCCGCAGGTGTGATGTTCTGATGTATCGATCCTGTGCAGCTGTTGTTACACGTGGTCTGCCACTGCGAGGACAATCAGCTGTCCGTCCTGTCTTCCCGTAGCACTGTCTTCAGCATCTCACAGTACAGACATAGCAATTTATTGCCCAGGCCACATCTGCAGTCCTCATGCCTTCTTGCAGCATGCCTAAGGCAGGTTCACACAGATGACTTTGGGAATCTTTCTTTTGGTGTTTTTCAGAGTCAGTAGAAAGGCCTCTTTAGTGTACTAAGTTTTCATAACTGTGACCTTAATTGCCTACTGTCTGTAAGCTGTTAGTGTCTTAATGACCGTTCCACAGGTGCATGTTCATTATTTATGGTTCATTGAACAAAGCATGAGAAACGGTGTTTAAACCCTTTACAATTAATATCTGTGAAGTTATTTGGATATTACAAATTATCTTTGAAAGACAGGGTCCTTAAAAATGGACATTTCTTTTTTTGCTGAGTTCATATACAGGGCATTCAAAAAGTACTCAGACCCCTTGACTTTCCACTTTGTTTTTTTCCTCAGAAATCTACACAATACACCATAATGACAAAGCAAAAAAAGAAATCTGAAATCACACATTTACATAAGTTTTCAAAACCTTTATTCAGTACTTTGTCAAAGCACCTTTGGCAGCAATTATCCTCAAGTCTTCTTGGGGATGACGTTAAAAACTTGGAATACCTGTATATAACACCTGGGGGGAAATGGTGACATGAAGTGGTTTCTGTGAGAAGTACAGGCAGGGGGCATGTTACCACATGTGCCATGAGACCCCAAGTTAACATACAGTGGGGCAAAAAAGTATTTAGTCAGTCACCAATTGTGCAGGTTTTCCCACTTAAAAAGATGAGAGAGGCCTGTAATTTTCATCATAGGTACACTTCAACTATGACAGACAAAATGAGAAAAAAAAATCCAGAAAATCACATTGTAGGATTTTTAATGAATTTATTTGCAAATTATGGTGGAAAATAAGTATTTGGTCACCTACAAACAAGCAATATTTCTGGCTCTCACAGACCTGTAACTTCTTCTTTAAGAGGCTCCTCTGTCCTCCACTCGTTACCTGTATTAATGGCACCTGTTTGAACTTGTTATCAGTATAAAAGACACCTGTCCACAACCTCAAACAGTCACACTCCAAGCTCCACTATGGCCAAGACCAAAGAGCTGTCAAAGGACACCAGAAACAAAATTGTAGACCTGCACCAGGCTGGGAAGACTGAATCTGCAATAGGTAAGCAGCTTGGTTTGAAGAAATCAACTGTGGGAGCAATTAGGAAATGGAAGACATACAAGACCACTGATAATCTCCCTCGATCTGGGGCTCCCAGAACCACACGGGGGGACCTAGTGAATGACCTGCAGAGAGCTGGGACCAAAGTAACAAAGCCTACCATCAGCAAGGGCATTGAAGATGAAACGTGGCTGGGTCTTTCAGCATGACAATGATCCCAAACACACCGCCCGGGCAACGAAGGAGTGGCTTCGTAAGAAGCATTTCAAGGTCCTGGAGTGGCCTAGCCAGTCTCCAGATCTCAACACCATAGAAAAATGGGGTTGAAAGTCTGTGTTGCCCAGCAACAGCCCCAAAACACCATTGCTCTAGAGGAGATCTGCATGGAGGAATGGCCCAAAATACCAGCAACAGTGTGTGAAAACCTTGTCAAATGTTTTCTGTAAGTCTTCACCTCTGTTATATACCCTTTGTTGGCAATGACAAAGTATTGAGATACACACTTGTTATTGACCAAATACTTATTTTCCACCATAATTTGCAAATAAATTCATTAAAAAATCCTACAACGTGATTTTCTGGATTTTTTTTCTCATTTTGTCTGTCATAGTTGAAGTGTACCTATGATGAAAATTACAGGCCTCTCTCATCTTTTTAAGTGGGAGAACTTGCACAATTGGTGGCTGACTAAATACTTTTTTGCCCCACTGTAACATGTAGGCCTACATTATATTCACTGTGTATATACAAGTTTTTTTGGGGGGACATAAAATGAATCAATAGGATACTAAATAGTTTAAAAGATGGCATAAATACAGATCGGCAACCCCAGCCTAGTTATTTATAGATGTGCTTAATTTTAAGAAGTTATATGCCCACTTTAGTTGTGATACAAACCTTCTCAAAACATATAGGCCTATACTACGAGGTGTGCGACTATGATTCGACAAAGTCGCACAAAAAAAGGAAAAGAAAAGGCATTGTTTCTTGCCTTATGCTGGGCATCATTCAGTGATAATATATAATTCACAAATGATAGTCTGATGGGTGACAATATTAGCCTATTCTTAATTTAATATTGTCTTTACATATACTTAATAATTTGTGTGAACTTTGTTTTGATTTAGAATGGACCATGAAATCATGCACCTGTCTCGAAACAGGGGCAGCGGAAGAAATACATGTAATCTATTAAATAGCAAATAGAGAATGCTTTTCGCCATGGGTCATTTTCATGCCAGGCAGGTAGGCTATACTCCTGTTGTAAAGGTAAGCAATGTGCTTAATATTAGGAAAGTGGAGAAAATAGTAGGCCTAGCCTATGGAAAGCTGATTGGATCCTCTTTTTAAGTAGAGGCCATCACTCTGTTCTCACACAATTGTATAGCCTATAGAAACGTTGCACAACATAAGCTTATGAAGTGTTTGATTAGATTTTCAATTACATTTGCATTGATGTCAGAGTTATTAGAGGGACAAGAGTGCTGAGTACCAGGCAGTTAGCAAGTTTGGTAGGCTACTAATGATAATCAGCAGCATCAGAGCTTGGAGAAGCCTAATTACCACGACTAAACGGTCACGTAGAATTTGACTGCCTTCATGACTCGTACAGTCACCGCATCAGCCCCAACTACAGGTGGTAATGCTTATTGCTATTAGCATACCTGATAATATGGACCATGCGTAGGCTATATGTATGGTCCAATATGTTAAAATAATTGTAACAAAAACTAAATACGTAATTGGAATAATTTCTAGAGGAGGAAATTATATTTTAAATGTGTCAGCATCATTTTATTTTTCATTCATTTTGGAATAGAATGTCCTGTTAAAAAGTCCTTAAAGTATCCTATAAAAATTATCTGGAGGGGATACCGGAACCCCAAAACCAGGGGGTGAGGGGCGTGGTGAATAAAACAGATGGAATGTATTTTCATCACCTGCTAAGTCAACAGATCAAGATTTCGCCAGTAAAATGACATCATTGCACCAATGTTGTTTGACGCAAAAGCATACAGCTCTTGTACACCATCAGCCCAGTATAGCTGGAAGCCTGGTATATCCACAGCAGCTTCAGGTGTGTAGTCATTTAGCCAAGATTCAGTGAAGCAGAAAGCAGAAGTCCTTTTTTGTTCTAATCAGAAGTTGTAGCATGTTGATTTTGAGGTGAGTGAATGCACATTGGAGAGGAAATGACCTAGGAGCAGGGAACAGGAGACCTCGCCTTCTCCCTGGCGCATCTCCCCCTCTTTCTCCAAAGCACAGTCGCATAGCCTCAGTTAGAAATCCGACTCATGGTCTGGGGTTTCCAGCAGTATATCGTCGGATGAGGACAGAATCTCAGGACAAAAAACACCTGGTAACTTGTCCCTAATATTCAGTATCTCAACCTGGGTGAAAGAAATTGCAATCCAAAAAGTGAACTAACACAAACACACGAGCAGCTCCAAAGCCCTGGTGGCTTTCTCACTGGGTGCCTCACACACATGACAAAGCATGTGGTAATTGTTGTGGTAATTATTTTGGCCTGGTTCTTTTCTACTGCAGTATTCAGATTGCCATTTCAATTAGTTCACAGCTACTTCAAAAACATTGACTATAGAGATACATAAATTCACATGTGGACTGGAGAGTGTTCTAAGACGAAGCAATTACCAACACCAGTGAATTGGGCCATTCCTACTACACCAGTGTTTCCCAAACTCTATCCTCGGGACCCCATGGGGGTGCACGTTTGTTTTTTTGCCCTAGCACTACACCATTGATTCAAATAATCAAAGCTTGATGATTATTTGAATCAGCCATGTAGTGCTAGGGCAAAAAAAAATGTAAATACTGAGCTTTAGGAAAGCAGAATGACAAAGGGCCAAGCTGGGTTACCAATCAGACAGGCATTACAAAACAGAGACAGAAGAGAACTGCTGCAGCTGCAGGATGTCGATAGAGCCCCTGAAGCTACCCAAATCCACATTGATTGATTTAGCTGCAGTCAATCCCTGATGCACTCCTCACACAGTGTGATTTGAGTGATGCAATCAATGCATACACCACTAGTCTGTGAGGAAGCTAAGCACTTTCACAGCTAGTCTAGCAAGAGTCCTTTAATCCAGGTTTATTTTTCCACATTAGAAAAAATGTCCCCGCCCCAAATCAGAGAAAATCCTGTGACCCACCAGGAAACTTTGGCGACCACCTGTGGGGGGGGGAGACCCATATAAGGGCTTGACATTAACTACTTTAGATACTTGTCCTTTGGATGACTGATTTCGTACTTGTCAACAAGAAGTCTGTAACACCATTTTTACATCACTGTATGATGTAAGAAATCACTTTACAAAATGAAATCAATTACTATATTTCTTAACATAGAGAACCAGATAAAAATGTAGGCTACTCTGCATATTGGCTTCTTTGCATATTCCAGCCTGTCTCAAAACAGAACACAACCCTTTTAAGACTCTTAGATGGTTGGCTACTCTTGGTAGCCTATAAAATATTGCAATATTACTTTTTATGCCTTATAAAATAAGTTCCTCCATGGCTCGAAATTGGAAGCGATAAAAAAAAATGTATTTGGTTCAAAACCGGCTTTAGGGATAGTTCAGGGAGGACAGATCGTTTAGCTTAACATTTTTTTTATTTTTTTTTATTTTTTCATATTATAAGCTCAACAGTGCACACACATGGCTGTAGGCGACACGCAAATGTTCCAAAATGCAATTCGAGGGAAATCGCCATTCTCAAAAGCTATGACTAGGATTATGCCTTTGGCTGCTGGACAATAAAACAAAATGGATTTTTTTTAACAGAACATGAGAAAAATGCTGGTTTCAATAGCATGTTGTTAACCTCTTGCGCACGGAACCCGGTAGCGGGCTGAAATTCCACAACATGCGGTGATCGCTACATAAAGTCATATTAAACATTCATGAAAATACAAGTGTCTCACATGTATCGAAAGCCTAGAATCTTACTAATCCAACTGCGTTGTCAGATTTAAAAAAGGATTTACTGCGAAAGAATGCGATTATCTGAGGATAGAGCCCCATAAAAAATAAAACTATTTCAACCAGCACAGGCTAACAAAATCAAACTGCATTAAAATAAATCGTTTAACTTTGACGATCTTCGTCTGTTTGCAATCCCAATGCTCATTGTTACACAATGAATGATCTTTTGTTTGATAAAACCTGTTTTTCTAGCCTAACAAAAACATTTTGTGAACCGCTTGTGTCGTGAATTCCGTCTCATTCCATTTGACGACACATTCGAGGCTAAATACCCACACAAAACATGACTGCAATCAACTGGTTTGTTTGTAACACAATCAAACCTGATGGGACATTTCGAGGGACGTATTGACTGAAAGAAACCGATTTGAAGACAACAAGTAATGACATCACTGTGCACCAATGATATGACCACTGTTTCATTGATTGACTGTATTTTAACCCAATGACCACTGATCGTCTTGAAATCTAGCTGGGTAGATAGCCAATGAGCTGAGGTAAACGGCAATATGCAATGGTTATGTGTTGGAAGACCAACCCATGTAGTAAACTCCGGCGTAAAGAGTCATTCGCTATTGAAGTTTTATACCGGAAGGAGCTACTCATATTACGCACAGCATTGTTTGGTAAACGGGCAGATTCAGCTGTTAATATATCAATCAGTATGGCGACTAAGTCAGGGAAAGCTAAATCGAAGTCTAGATATACAGGTGTACACACAATTTTAGAAGATATTGATCGGAAAAGTGAGACAGAGATAGTAGGACGATTCATTTAGCGATTCCCAAGTGGAGGAATATATTTTGAACGGAGAGGACAAGTTCTCCTCATGCTAATGCCCTTTTTTGCAATTAATAATATAAAATATGTAATTTTTTTAAATTTTAGAAGCAATATATAAAAATGTAATGTTATGAAATGTGAGATGCGTGTGTCTGCCGCCCCACCCCAACCCACATGAAATAGCCTATTTGAGGCTGTTGAGGGGAGGGCAGGCCCACAACAATGGCCAAAGTGAAATGGAGTCAGTAGATCTAGCTGGTCTGTCATAATATAATAGAGACAGTAGATCTAGCAGGTCTATAATAATATATTCAACCTTATGTTCCCTGTACTCATATATATATATAAATAATACCTGTTGATACCCACTTTACAGCAGAAAGAGACTGCTATGGCACCTGGCATCAGCAGCACAATATTGTGTAGAGCTTTGGCAAAGTGGGCCGGGTTATATCCTTCCTGTTTGGCCCTGTCCGGGGGTCACATCGGATGGGGCCACAGTGTCTCCTGACCCCTCCTGTCTCAGCCTCCAGTATTTATGCTGCAGTAGTTTGTGTCGGGGGGGGGGGGCTAGGGTCAGTTTGTAATATCTGGAGTACTTCTTCTGTCTTATCCGGTATCCTGTATCCTGTGTGAATTTAAGTATGCTCTCTCTAATTCTCTCGGAGGAGGAGGACCAGAGCCATAGGACCATGCGTCAGGACTACCTGGCATGATGACTCCTTGCCGTCCCCAGTCCACCTGGCCTTGCTGCTGTTCCAGTTTCAACTGTTCTGCCTGCGGCTATGGAACCCTAAACTTTTCATATTTACTCGAGGTGTTGTCCTGTTGCATCCTCTACAACTACTGTGATTATTATTATTTGACCCTGCTGGTCATCTATGAACGTTTGAAAATCTCGGCCATGTTCTGTTATAATCTCCACCCGGCACAGCCAGAAGAGGACTGGCCACCCCTCATAGCCTGGTTCCTCTCTAGGTTTCTTCATAGAAAGGCCAAAACCTAGGGAGTTTTTCCTAGCCACCGTGCTTCTACACCTGCATTGCTTGCTGTTTGGGGTTTTAGGCTGGGTTTCTGTACAGCACTTTGAGATATTAGCTGATGTACGAAGGGCTATATAAATACATTTGATTTGATAGAGGACTGTTGCCCTCATGTTTTTCACTGAACGTTTGTTTTATCTTGTTCGTTTTAAAGATGATGATACCACAATAACAATTAAAAAAAGTGTTTTTTTTTCATTGTATTATCTAAACCAGATCTATTGTGTCATGTTCTCCTACATTCAATTCACATTTACACAAACTTCAGTGTTTTCTTTCAAATGGTACCAAGAATATGCATATCCTTGGTTCTGTGCCTGAGCTACAGGCAGTTAGATTTGGGTATGTATTCAGGCGGAAATTGAAAAAAGTAGGGGGTAGCGCTAAGAGGTTAAAACTTCTTATGGCTTGAATCCCGCTAACGGGATCGATATGACAACAGCCAGTGAAAGTGCAGGGCGCCAAATTCTCAGAATCTCATAATTAAAATTCTTCAAACATAGAAGTATTTTACACCATTTTAAAGATAAACTTGTTATTAATCCCACCACAGTGTTTGATTTCAAAAAGGCTTTGCAATGAAAGCACACCAAACGATAATGTTAGGTCTAAACCTAGTCACAGAAAAACACAGCCATTTTTCCAGCCATTTAGAGGAGTCACAAAAAGTAGAAAGAGATAAAATGAATCACTAACCTTTGATGATCTTCATCAGATGACACTCATAGGACTTCATGTTACATAATACATGTTTTGTTCGATAAAGTTCATATTTATATACAAAAATCTGAGTTTACATTGGCGCGTTAATGTTTAGTAGTTCCAAAACATCCGGTGACTTTGCACAGAGCCACATCAATTTACAGAAATACTCATAATAAGCATTGATAAAAGATACAACTATTATGCATGGATTATAGATACACTTCTCCTTAATGCAAACGCTGTGTCAGATTTCAAAAAAGCTTTACCGAAAAAGCACACCATGCAATAATCTGAGTACAGCGCTCAGACAACAAATCAAGCCATACAGATATCTGCCAAGTTGTGGAGTCAGAAGTCAGACATAACATTATAAATATTCACTTACCTTTGATGATCATCAGAATGCACTCCCAGGAATCCCAGTTCCACAATACATGTTTGATTTGTTCGATAAAGTCCATAATTTATGTCCAAATACCTCCTTTTTGTTCACACGTTTAGTCAGGGAATCCAAATTCATGACGCGCGAGCAGATGAAAAGTCAAAATGTTCCATTACAGTCCGTAGAAACATGTCAAACAATGTATAGAATCAATCTTTAGGATGTTTATCATAAATCTTATACAATAATAATATAATGTTGGAACAATAATGTTCCAACCAGAGAATTCCTTTGTCTTCAGAAATGCAATGGAACTCAAGCTAACTCTCACGTGAACGTGCGTGGTCAGCTCATGCCACTCTGCCAGACCACTGACTCAATCCCCTCTCATTCCCCCTCCTTTACAGTAGAAGCATCAAACAAGGTTCTAAAGACTGTTGACATCTAGTGGAAGCCTTAGGAAGTGCAATTTGACCCCATAGACACTGTATATTCGATAGGCAAAGAGTTGAAAAACTACAAACCTCAGATTTCCCACTTCCTGGTTGGATTTTTTCTCAGGTTTTTGCCTGCCATATGAGTTCTGTTATACTCACAGACATTATTCAAACAGTTTTAAAAACCTTTGAGTGTTTTCTATCCAAATCTACCAATAATATGCGTATATTAGCAACTGGGCCTGAGTAGCAGGCAGTTTACTCTGGGCACCTTATTCATCCAAGCTACTCAATACTGCCCCCAGCCATAGGAAGTTAAGGGTTTATAAAATAATACCTTCAACATTTATAAAAAAGATTGAATTGTAGCTACGCTACTTTGAAATAAGGTAATACATGCTTCATAAAATGACATAAAACAACCAGGTTTTAAACATTTATGATTAATAGTTTTAAAATGCTGACCACCTCCGCTCAGATTCAAGTTGTCCTGGACAAGAGGACAACCGTTAATGTGGAGCCCTGCCCTAATTGGGAACCTCTGCTTTAATCTGACCTGAACCAGATTTGTTTTAGACTATAATGTGATTTGAGAAACAATAGCCAATACTGTAAATGAAAGATAGACCTATGTGCAATATCAGGGATAACATTGCTTTATGATGGGAAAGTGACCACTTCTGTTTTTTCAATGGTCTTCAAGCGAAAAATACATACAAATGAGATATGAAATCAAAAATCTTTATAAAATGCATTGGGTAGAAGTAAATTAATCCACAAATATAAATTCATATACACATCTCAAATGACCATGTTTTCATTAATTTGATTATATAATCTTAAATCCCATTCAAAACAGTATGGGACTGGATCCAGGAAGTAAGGCAACATGTGCAGTCATCGTATTGCATAGGTCCAAACCCGTGCTAGCAGATAGCGCAATGACGAAGTCTATGGGTAACGCTAGTTAGCATTGGCTCACGAAACTGCCTCCAACTTCCTTCATACTGGACAGACAAAAATGGTACCCACAATTCATCTGACTCTTACCAAAATATCACTTTAAAGAAGCAAGCAGCAATAAATCATAGGTGTCGTGTCACACAATTTACATCCATGAAGGAGAGTGAGCAGCTTCAATATAGTTCAGCATCTAATGAGGCATCTTTAATGAGACTAGCCTAACTCATCCTGCTGGAAGGCTTCTTAAGACCACAGTATTGCATTGTGAATAAAATTAGGCCCTACTGCTTAGTTTTTGCCATGGGTATCAAGATGCCCAAAGCCTGCATAAACTTTGTGATTACGGTTTTGCTAATTTATCGGCTGCATAGCTGGAAGAGCCCAAAGGTCAAACAGGAGAAGAGAACGGTGCTGAGGCAGAGGAAATGTGGTCAGGTCAAAGAAATCCATATGCCAATCATGAACAAATTAGGATGTGAGAAGAGAAATCTTGTGAGATCAATAAATTGTACTAAAGTTCTACAGTACAATGCCAATGCGTTGTGACAGTGACTGTCTTTCTAGCGTTCAATCACAGATCAAAAGATGCCGGCCGTGTTTGAGATCGATTAGCCTTCATTGCAGTCAGTGACTGCAGACTGAGAAAAATGTACGCTATCGAACAGTTGTCATATCCTGTGCCAACTCTTGAAGATGTATGGCAGGGGTCAGTAACAGGCGTCCCGTGGACCAAAACCAGCCTGTGGGTGATTCCCCCCATCCAAAGATTTTTGTCAAAAAAAAAAAAATTGTAAAGACTAATATCACCAAGGAATTCAGTTTTTCTGCAAAAAAATATACTTAAATCACCAGGAATTCAGTTAAAATGTATATCAAGTATTCCCACAAATAAAAAGACATGTGATCGTGTCAATATAAAATCAGGTACAAAACTGTTTTCAAATACAATATATTTTTGGGCTTACTACTTGTGGTCAATTTTGCAGTGTACAAATAATTATGTTCCGGACCCCCGAACATCCGCTCTAACAAAAATCAGACCGCAGCTGAATCTAGTTGTCTATTCCCTACCACTATACAATTCAAAAACGGACTTGGGTTTAAAGTGAACAGCTGCTAAGATCTGTTAATAATTGAAGGTGTCAGAAATGTGTATACCTGCGTTATGGTGCTCTTATGCACTTCCCTTCAATTAATGTTGGTCTACTATGAACATTACCCTGGTAAAGCCACTTGAGTACTGCCAAGTCATCTGTGGTCCCACTAAAATAACAGGTTATAGCCAGTAGCTCTCCGT
Organism: Oncorhynchus masou masou; assembly: GCF_036934945.1. Lineage (NCBI taxonomy): Eukaryota > Metazoa > Chordata > Actinopteri > Salmoniformes > Salmonidae > Oncorhynchus > Oncorhynchus masou. The sequence continues at coordinate 20,312,454 of NC_088241.1, read as the reverse complement.
CAAGTCCCCAGCCCTGTAAATGAGTGACACCTGAGTGGATGAATGAATAAATGATACTGGTACATGGGGGATGGACAGTCTTCCAGTGGTGTGTATTCAGACTTCCCCAAAAAATTACCAAGAAAGAAAACATACCAAAAAATGTATATTTGTTTTTCATAATTTTCCATCAAATCACAATAGGTTGAATACATCTCATCTGAGAAAGCATCCAAGCAAGTGAAACAGCGCACCTCTGTCTCCATGTGTAGGCCATCTGATGCGGTCTTGTCCAAAAGAGTATGACGCAGCCCGTAGCTTTGAATGCCAGGGAAGCCAGCAAGTATTTGGTCTCTCTTTATAAAAATAGTATAAAATAATAGCTAATCAGCGTCAGCTCAACTGTGAATGGTCCTGGCGCACCCCAAAAAAATACAATTAAATAAATACGTGTCAAACCTATCAAATCGCATTGAGAGCAAACGTCATTGACAGAAACAACTTGAATTGTTGCATCTCATTGTGTTGTCCTCCGGTGGCAAGCAAACTAAAATTGTCCCTTTCCTAAATTAGCCATGGAGATAAGGATTTGGACATGTGGTTTAACTTCATTCTCCGCACTGGTCAATGCTTATAACGGCGATTCTAATCCAACCATTAATTCATACATTGTGCCCCTGGCCTGAGAGGATGGAAGTTCAATATGAAGCTAGATGTAGAACGCTAATGTTAACTAGCTAACATTACCCATGAAAGGAAGTTAGGCAAGCGAGCAAGCATTTTATTCAGGTAGCCTAGGACCACAAAAAAAATAAAAGAGTGTATTGTATGACAGAGTGATAGACTGTTTCAAATCAAATTTTATTTGTCACATACACATGGTTAGCAGATGTTAATGCGAGTGTAGCGAAATGCTTGTGCTTCCAGTTCCGACAATGCAGTAATAACCAACAAGTAATCTAACTAACATTTCCAAAACTAATATCTTATACACAGTGTAAGGGGATAAAGAATATGTACATAAAGATATGAATGAGTGATGGTGCAGAGCAGCATAGGCAAGATACCATCTACTGTATCGTGTACAGTATATGCATATGAGATGAGTATGTAAACAAAGTGGCATAGTTAAAGTGGCTAGTGATACATGTATTACATAAGGATGCAGTAGATGATAGGGTACAGTATATACGTATACATGAGATGAATAATGTAGGGTATGTAAACATTATATTAGGTAGCATTGTTTAAAGTGGCTAGTGATATATTTTACATCCTTTCCCATCAATTCCCATTATTGAAGTGGCTGGAGTTGAGTCAGTGTGTTGGCAGCAGCCACTCAATGTTAGTGGTTGCTGTTTAACAGTCTGATGGCCTTGAGATAGAAGCTGTTTTTCAGTCTCTCGGTCCCAGCTTTAATGCACCTGTACTGACCTCGCCTTCTGGATGATAGCGGGGTGAACAGGCAGTGGCTCGGGTAGGTGTTGTCCTTGATGATCTTTATAGCCTTCCTGTAACATCGGGTGGTGTAGGTGTCCTGGAGGGCAGGTAGTTTGCCCCCGGTGATACGTTGTGCAGACCTTACTACCCTCTGGAGAGCCTTACGGTTGTGGGCGGAGCAGTTGCCGTACCAGGCGGTGATACAGCCCGCCAGGATGCTCTCGATTGTGCATCTGTAGAAGTTTGAGTGTTTTTGGTGACAAGCCGAATTTCTTCAGCCTCCTGAGGTTGAAGAGGCGCTGCTGCGCCTTCTTCACGATGCTGTCTGTGTGAGTGGAACAATTTAGTTTGTCTGTGATGTGTATGCCGAGGAACTTAAAACTTACTACCCTCTCCACTACTGTTCCATCGATGTGGATAGGGGGTGTTCCCTCTGCTGTTTCCTGAAGTCCACAATCATCTCCTTAGTTTTGTTGACGTTGAGTGTGAGGTTATTGTCCTGACACCACACTCCGAGGGCCCTCACCTCCTCCCTGTAGGCCGTCTCGTCGTTGTTGGTAATCAAGCCTACCACTGTTGTGTCGTCCGCAAACTTGATGATTGAGTTAGAGGCGTGCGTTGCCGCGCAGTCGTGGGTGAACAGGGAGTACAGGAGAGGGCTCAGAACGCACCCTTGTGGGGCCCCAGTGTTGAGGATCAGCGGGGTGATGTTGTTGCCTACCCTAACCACCTGGGGGCGACCCGTCAGGAAGTCCAGTTTCACAGGGCGGGGTCGAGACCCAGGGTCTCGAGCTTGATGACGAGCTTGGAGGGTACTATGGTGTTAAATGCCGAGCTGTAGTCGATGAACAGCATTCTCACATAGGTATTCCTCTTGTCCAGATGGGTTAGGGCAGTGTGCAGTGTGGTTGAGATTGCGTTGTCTGGACCTATTTGGGCGGTAAGCAAATTGGAGTGGGTCTAAGGTGTCAGGTAGGGTGGAGGTGATATGGTCCTTGACTAGTCTCTCAAAGCACTTCATGATGACGGAAGTGAGTGCTACGGGGCGGTAGTAGTTTAGCTCAGTTACCTTAGCTTTCTTGGGAACAGGAACAATGGTGGCCCTCTTGAAGCATGTGGGAACAGCAGACTGGTATAGGGATTGATTGAATATGTCCGTAAACACACCAGCCAGCTGGTCTGCGCATGCTCTGAGGGCGCGGCTGGGGATGCAGTCTGGGCCTGCAGCCTTGCGAGGGTTAACACGTTTAAATGTTTTACTCACCTCGGCTGCAGTGAAGGAGAGACCGCATGTTTCCATTGCAGGCCGTGTCAGTGGCACTGTATTGTCCTCAAAGTGGGCAAAAAAGTTATTTAGTCTGCCTGGGAGCAAGACATCCTGGTTCGTGACTGAGCTGGATTTCATCTTGTAGTCCGTGATTGACTGTAGACCCTGCCACATACCTCTTGTGTCTGAGCCGTTGAATTGAGATTCTACTTTGTCTCTATACTGACGCTTAGCTTGTTTGATAGCCTTACGGAGGGAATAGCTGCACTGTTTGTATTCGGTCATGTTACCAGTCACCTTGCTCTGATTAAAAGCAGTGGTTCGCACTCATCAACATGAATGAGGAGGATGGCATTGGCCTTTCTCTTCAAATAGGGCGAGTCAACATGTTCTCTCTACTTGCACGAACGCACATGCACACAGAAATCAGAACCGTGGACAGCCATATCATATTAGCTTACGTTGATTGGACTAAATCTTTTTTGGTAGTCACTGTATTAGACTAAGCATACTGTAGGTGATTTGATGATGATGAAGTTGAAATGGTGCGGGAATAGTGGAGGCAGCTCCTGTTTTCTTTGTGACTTGCGCCAACTCTCCATGGTTCTAAATCAATAGTTGTTTAGTGGCCCGAAAATGTCAGAAACATTACTTTGCTTGACCATGCTGTAGGTCATGTAACTGTCAGTTACAGTGGGGCAAAACAGTATTTAGTCAGCCACCAATTGTGCAAGTTCTCCCACTTAAAAAGACGAGAGGCCTGTCATTTTCATCATAGGTACACTTCAACTATGACAGACAAAATGAGAAAAAAAATGCAGAAAATCACATTAGGATTTTTAATGAATTTATTTGCAAATTATGGTGGAAAATAAGTATTTGGACACCTACAAACAAGCAAGATTTCTGGCTCTCACAGACCTGTAACTTATTCTTTAAGAGGCTCCTCTGTCCTCCACTCGTTACCTGTATTAATTGCACCTGTTTGAACTTGTTATCAGTATAAAAGACACCTGTCCACAACCTCAAACAGTCACACTCCAAGCTCCACTATGGCCAAGACCAAAGAGCTGTCAAAGGACACCAGAAACAAAATTGTAGACCTGCACCAAGCTGGGAATACTGAATCTGCAATAGGTAAGCAGCTTGATTTGAAGAAATCAACCGTGGGAGCAATTATTAGGAAATGGAAGACATACAAGACCACTGAAAATCTCCCTCGATCTGGGGTTCCATGCAAGATCTCACCCCGTGGGGTCAAAATGATCACAAGAACGGTGAGCAAAAATCCCAGAACCACACAGGGGGACTTAGTGAATGACCTGCAGAGAGCTGGGACCAAAGTAACAAAGCCTACCATCAGTAACACACTACGCCGCCAGGGACTCAAATCCTGCAGTGCTAGACGTGTCCCCCTGCTTAAACCAGTACACGTCCAGGCCCTGTCTGAAGTTTGCTAGAGAGCATTTGGATGATCCAGAAGAAGATTGGGAGAATGTCATATAGTCAGATGAAACCAAAATATTACTTTTTGGTAAAAACTCAACTCGTTATGTTTGGAGGACAAAGAATGCTGAGTTGCATCCAAAGAGCACCATACCAACTGTGAAGCATGGGGGTAGAAACATCATGCTTTGGGGCTGTTTTTCTGCAAAGGGACCAGGATGACTGATCCATGTAAAGGAAAGAATGAATGGGGCCATGTATCGTGAGATTTTGAGTGAAAACCTCCTTCCATCAGCAAGGGCATTGAAGATGAAACATGGCTGGGTCTTTCAGCATGACAATGATCCCAAACACACCGCCCGGGCAACAAAGGTGTGGCTTCGTAAGAAGCATTTCAAGGTCCTGGAGTGGCCTCGCCAGTCTCCAGATCTCAACCCCATAGAAAATCTTTGGAGGGAGTTGAAAGTCCGTGTTGCCCAGCAACAGCCCCAAAACATCACTGCTCTAGAGGAGATCTGCATGGAGGAATGTGAAAACCTTGTGAAGACTTACAGAAAACATTTGACCTCTGTCATTGCCAACATTGTTATATACCCTAAGTATTGAAATAAACTTTTGTTATTGACCAAATACTTATTTTCTACCATAATTTGCAAATAAATTCATTAAAAAGCCTACAATGTGATTTTCTGGATTTCTCTCTCTCATTTTGTCTGTCATAGTTGAAGTGTACCTATGATGAAAATTACAGGCCTCATCTTTTTAAGTAGCACAATTGGTGGCTGACTAAATACTTTTTTGCCCCACTGTATATACAATATGCTTTGTGGACTTCACTCGACAGAGGTTGCTGTCCGTTGGTTTGATGAAAGAAAGGTGTGGTTGAATTTATTCTGCTACTGTCTTCTTATTGCCTCTGCCTTTAGGTATATTTGTCACAGTTGCAAGGCCTATGAAGTAACAGGTTAAAGAGCAAACAACGCAATTACCAAAACACATAGGTTGTAATATAGCTTTTTTTCTGGCTTCCCCTGTGATTTTACCCACGCACCACTACTGCTCCTCTGACCTATGACCAAGTAGCTTAGCATGAAAATGGGTTGGTGTTCAAACTTTTTATGTCCTACACATATTTTCCGGCTTTTCACTGACAGCAAATGTTGCGCAGCATACTAGGCTAAGATGCCTAGGCTCTCTCCTTTTAACCGAGGCAGAATATTGCCGTAGTGCTTAATTTCTAACATTCTTGCAGCCATTTATATAACATGGTGAAATATTAATTACAAAAAAATATGACAAATAGTGATGCACAGTACATGTGACAATTATGTATGCCTACATGCATCCGATGGCCGATTACTGAAACCATAATATAGCCTACCCAATGATAAGTAATTACAGGATAAACGAGGCGAGGCATTGCTCCCGCAATCCATTTGCTCCATGTTCCCTTCATAGCTCTTAGGGTTGACTCCATTAAGTTGACTGGTCAATTGTTTGGTCGATGGTCGACCAACAGCCTAAGATTTTTTTAGTCGAGCAGTGGCAAATATTTAAAAAAAAGTGTATGGCACACGAGGCAGCCGTCTGATTCACGCCCGTCTGAGTGGACTAATCCATTGCAGAGGCCGCAGGGATGGCACACCAGTATCACCAGTAGTACATTTACCAATTAGTTCCCATTATTTCTAAAAATCTACAATGTTTTTTGGTTAAGGTCATTTCTGTTTATGCATTCAATATATTATTACTACAGTCTTACCATTGTCATTGTAGGAGTGGACACATTGTTTGCAGAGTGCACAAGAAAAATCTTTCTTGGTAAAAATGTCATGCTCTGATCCGGTATAAACGTCATAAAATAGACCTACCTGATTACTTCTTATCCCGCAAACAGCCTACAGCTGTGTCTGTCTCTCCGGAGCTCACTGGCACAGGAAACTAAGGGCCCAGAATATTTTATACAATGTTACAAGTTTGCTAGCAGGAGCTTTGGACCGGACCAAGCTAAAAGTTGACAATGTTTCAAGTTCTTTACAGACAGGCCATGCATAGCCAATGTGATTCATAGGATATTTTCTACCTGCGGACTGCAATGTTTTTATTTGTTGGCTTTATGTACGCTATTTTCACATATCAGCAATGGCAACAGAAGTTAAGTTTAAATTTGAATAGTTTTCATTCAGATAGAATTTTGATTAACCACATTACATTGATTGAGATATATAAAACTGTTCCATGAAAATGTGCATTTGAAAATCATAACTGGCATGCAGATCAGTAGAAATAGTATGATAACTTGGACCTCCAAATGGAAAAAGTTGCCGACCACTGGTGTAGCCCATTACCGGAAACTTCAGGAGCATAAACTGGTATAATCTGCAAAGGCCAGCAGCAACGGGAGGAAGAGTGTCAGGAACAGGTTTTTATTCTTCTGGTTAGGCTATATTGATTTCTGGCTCCCTCTTCAGTAATTTGTGTGTCTTCATTTTTAAATTGCAGTGCTTAAAGCATCAGACAAGTTCAGTAGCCTACATATAGTTGACTGTATTCAAACATAGGGTGTGTCTATATATGGAAAAATACATGTTTTACATGTAGAACAGACGACTCTCGATCGACCAAGATTTTTTTGGGTCAAGGACAGCTCTAATAACTTTGCACATTTTAATCATGAGCCAGTCTGTTGCAAATTGATTTAATTTGGAGAGTAGCTCGGGATGGGTACAGTTATTCAAATATCTGAAAACATATACATATATATATGTTAGGGCTAGGAGTTAGGTTAGGGTTAAGGAAAGGGTTAGCTAACATGCTAAGTAGTTGAAATGTTGTTAATTAACTAAAATTGTCCTTGATGAGATTCGCACACAACCTTTGGGTTGCTAGATGTTAGGGGTCAAGGTTAGGAGTTAGGTTCGGGTTAGCTAAAAGGGTTAAGGTTAGAAGAAAGACTAGCTAACATGCTTAGTAGTTGCAAAGTAGCTAAAAAGTGGTAAAGTAGTTGCAAAATGTCAAATTTTGCTAAAATGATAAATGGGATTCGAACACACAACCTTTGGGTTGCTAGACATTCACCTTATATACCCACCCCGACCATACAAACCCTCCTTTAGTTGTCTCATGTAATCTTCCATCTTATATAACCATAGCAAATGTAAGATATCAATCCAATTTCAGTGTCCAGGATTTACATTTACCATGTTACATCTAGTCACATTCAACTGGGTTTGGTTAGCACTAGGGTGCAAGAAATATCAGGCATCATAAACTGGTGTAGGATTGTGTCATGTAAACTACTCAATATTGACAAATAACCCTGATCTTGAGAAAAGGGAGAAAAATAAATTGCTGCAAGGGATTCCTAAGCTAACTAAGTAGCAGTATAAGGCTCCCCTTGAAATAAGGAGCATCTGAATTGGAAGACAATGTTTTGCTACTTTTGTTCTGCCTGGACCAGATCAGAAGACTTATTTGCAGTGGACAGTTGAAAAAAAAAATCCTAGGCCAACATTTTGCTTGGTTGATCACTAATCAGGGACATGCTCTGAGCTGTGGTTTGGCAACAAGATATAGAAGAGAATTGATAGCTATCAAACAATGGAGGGACCTTGTTAAGTGAACTATCTGTAATAATTTAGCCACAGGTTCATTCAACTCATTCAAAAATCAGTAATTTCCAGTTGTTGGTCAAAACTGAACAGATCATTTTTAACTGTTAATTAACTGACTTTCACTTTTACTCAAGTAGTTTTCTTTGAAGATATCTTTACTTTTACTCAAGTATGACAATTGGGTACTTCTTCCACCACTGCTGACCACATCCTCCCATCACTGCAGAAAAACTATCCTGCTTTAGTAGAGAAATATGTTATTATATTACTCAGGGATTGGAACCTTTTCAAATAACAAAAAAAAAAATAACAAAACCATTTTGAGGAACAGAAACAAAAGTGATATCTAGTGTTCGGGTCAGAACCATTAGTTTCAAATCTTAAGAACCGGTTAATAATGTTTTCCTTGTTCCATGTTCTAAACATATTACACATTTTTAGTGCATCATTCTGTAATAATGCATGTAATATCCTAAACACATTCCAATTCACATCACGATGTTCAGTGCTTCATGTCAAGCCCCTCCATTGCCCACCCCGCTCTCTCCCCACATCACAGGAGCCAAATGGAAGGAATGAAGCAAATGGAATAGCATCAAACATATGGAAACCATGGGTTTGACGTATTTATCTGCACTTATCTGACCAATCAAAACATGGAAACAAATATCTTACCCGTTCCACAGAAAGCCGTTCTCTCAGTGAAAATTTGTTGAGTAAATAATCTAAATGTAAAAACAATGTTGATTTCAAAGGTTAAAAAATGACGGAAAACTTTCAACTTGTGCAAATGGGGATTTGCGCTCCATAATACAGTTGAAAATCAGCAGTCATTTTATGAGTGAAGACAAAGAGAAAGTGGCCACAATCCACAGGCCACAATCACCAGCCAGATCAACTATATGCGAAGGATATGCATCACGCTGCATGAGGCAAATGGTGGTCACACCAGATACGGACTGTTTTTCTGAACCACACCACTAAGCTTTTCATTTTATTATTATTATTTTTTACATTTTTTTAAAGGTACTGTATCGGTGACCAACAAATGCATATCTGTATTCCCAGTCATGTAAAATACATAGATTAGGGCCTAATGAATGTATTTAAATTGACTGATTTCCTTATAAGAACTGTAACTCAATAAAATCTTTGAATTTATTGCATGTTGCATTTATATTTTTGTTCAGTGTCATTTCAAAAAAGCATGGTGGCATCACTTTCTAGTCACTCTGACATATTTGCAAGGCTACAGTGTAAGGTGGAAGTGGAATGGAGAAATGTGAGCATGTAATATGGCTGCACAGTTATGAACAGGTCCAAGACCTGAAGCAGAACCCACTGCTACTATTGGGGGTTGTCCATTTTAACTCTGGTCTGACAGGGCCAGCATGATTAGCCTGGAAATTTGCCCAATTCTGGTTTGCATATGGACCAGTGTTGTATTATACCAACTTGTCAAGACTGGCAGAGAAGGCTGTTATTGTGTAGTCTTACAGTCCTTTATTGCATTTGGGACATTGGTGGTAAGCCACATGTGCAGCCGTCTTCATCGACCTGGCCAAGGCTTTCGACTCTGTCAATCACGGTATTCTTGTCGGCAGACTCAACAGCCTTGGTTTCTCTAATGACTGCCTCGCCTGGTTCACTAACTACTTCTCAGATAGATTTCAGTGTGTCAAATCGGAAGGCCTGTTGTCCGGACCTCTGGCAGTCTCTATGAGGGTGCCACAGGGTTCAATTCTCGGGCCGACTCTTTTCTCTGCATATATCAATGATGTCGCTCTTGCTGCGGGTGATTCTTTGATTCACCTCTACGCTGACAACACCATTCTGTATACATCTGGCCCTTCTTTGGACACGGTGTTAACCTCTTGAAACTCTAGGGGCGCTATATCATTTTTGGATAAAAAGACGTGCCTGTTTTAAGCGCAATATTTTGTCACAAAAAGATGCTCGACTATGCATATTAATTGATAGCTTTGGAAAGAAAACACTCTGACGTTTCCAGAACTGCAAAGATATTCTCTGTGCGTGCCCTAGAACGTGAGCTACAGGCAAAACCAAGATGAAACGGCATCCAGGAAATCAGCAGGATTTTTGAGGCTCTGTTTTCCATTGTCTCCTTATATGGCTGTGAATGCGAGAGGAATGAGCCTGCCCTTTCTGTCGTTTCCCCAAGGTGTCTGCAGCATTGTGACGTATTTGTAGGCATATCATTGGAAGATTGACCATAAGAGACCACATTTACCAGGTGTCCGCCCAGTGTCCTGCGCCGAAATTGGTGCGCAAATCTCAGCTGCAAGTATTTTTCCATGGAATTCAGAGAAGAAAGCAGGCTTCCACGAACGATATATCAATGAAGAAAAAACACCTTGAGGATTGATTCCAAACAACGTTTGCCATGTTTCGGTCGATATTATGGAGTTAATTCGGAAAAAGTTTGACGTTGTTGGTGACTGAATTTTCGGTTCGTTTCGGTAGCCAAATGTGATGTACAAAACGGAGCGATTTCTCCTACACAAAGATTCTTTCAGGAAAAACTGAACATTTGCTATGTAACTGAGAGTCTCCTCATTGAAAACATCCAAAGCTCTTCAAAGGTAAATGATTTTATTTATTTGGTTATCTGGTTTTTGTGAAAATATTGCGTGCTAAATGCTACTCAAAATGCTAAGCTAGCTCAGCATGCTCTTACACAAATTAGTGATTTGCTATGGTTCAAAAGCATATTTTGAAAATCTGAGATGACCGTGTTGTTAAAAGAAAAGGCTAAGCTTGAGAGCAGGCGCATTATTTTCATTTTATTTGCGATTTTCAGAAATCGTTAATGTTACATTATGCTAATGAGCTTGAGGCTATAACTGGATACAGGTTTTTTTCATAGCCAAACGTGAACAAAACGGAGCGATTTGTCCTACACAAATAATATTTTTTTGAAAAACTGAACATTTGCTATCTAACTGAGAGTCTCCTCATTGAAAACATCTGAAGTTCTTCAAAGGTAAATGATTTTATTTGAATGATTTTCTTGTTTTTGTGAAAATGTTGCTGGCTGAATTCTAGGCTTATAGCTATGTTAGCAATCAATACTCTTACACAAATGCTTGTTTAGCTATGGTTGAAAAGCATATTTTGAAAATCTGAGATGACAGTGTTGTTAACAAAAGTCTAAGCTTAAGAGCAAATATATTTATTTCATTTCATTTACGATTTTCATGAATAGTTAACGTTGCGTTATGCTAATGAGCTTGAGGCTATAAATAGAATCCCGGATCCGGGATTGCGCGACGCAACAGGTTAAACCCTCTTTGGGCTAGGGGGAAGTATTGTCACGTCCGGATGAAAAGCGTGCCCAAAGTAAACTGCCTGCTACTCAGTTCCAGAAGCTAGGATATGCATATTATTACTAGATTTGGAAAACACTGAAGTTTCTAAAACTGTTTGAATAATGCCTGTGAGTGAGTATAACAGAACTGATTTGGCAGGCGAAACCCAGAGCACAATCCATCCAGGGGAAAAAAAATGTTTGAGGTCAATGTGTTTTCCATTAGTTTTCTATGGGAAACCCTTTTTAATAGGAATCTGGATGCAGTTCCTATGGCTTCCACTAGATGTCAAAAGTCTTTAGAATTTGGTTGATGTTTTTCTTTTGAGAAATGAAGAAGTAGTCCTGTTCTTTCCATGTGTCACTCAGATGGACTCAAGTTTTTTGTTGTGAATGACCTGGAATGCGCTTCACGTTGTTTTTATCCAGTATTGAATACAGTATACCCAGTCTTAAATTTTAATGATTATTTACGTTTTAGGATACCTTAGGTTGGATTAAGAACGTTGTTTAAAATGTTTGGACCAAGTTTACAGGTAACTTATTAGATACTTTGTAGGCATGTTGAGCGAGTTGAAACCGGTATATTTCTGAATCAAACGCGCCAAATAAATTGACATTTTTGGGACATAAAGAAGGACATTATCGAACAAAAGGACCATTTGTGATGTTTCTGGGAAATTTTGGAGTGCCAACAGAAGATCTTCAAAAGGTAAGGCATTAATTATATCGCTATTTCTGACTTTTGTCGCACACCTGCCTGGTTGAAATGTGATTTTCATGTGATTGTATGCGAGGTGCTGTCCTCAGATAATCTCATGGTCTTGCTTTCGCCGTAAAGCCTTTTTGAAATCTGACATAGTGGCTGGATTAACAAGAAGTTAAGCTTTATTTTGATGTAGAACACTTGTATGTTTTATGAACTCTTATTATGAGTGTTTTTGAATTTGGCGCACTGCAATTTCACTCGATATTGTCAAACCAATCCTATAAGGGATCCCTAAGTTAAACGGGATTCAACATCAGGAATGCTCTTCAACAGATAAAACGCATGCTCTTCAACAGATCGCTGCCCGGACAAGCCCGCCCGACTTGCATCACTACACTAGACGGTTCTGACTTAGATATTTATAGTTGTCCACAAATTCTAGGTGTCTGGCTAGACTGTAAACTCTCCTTCCAGACTCACATTAACCTCTCTGGGCAACCCGACGCGCTAGCGTCCCACCTTGCCAACAATAAATGCAAATGCACTATGCCAAATGCTAATAGCACTCGTTAAAACTCAAACGTTCATTAAAACACACATGCAGGGTACTCAATTCAAGCTCCACTCGTTGTGAATCTAGCCAACAAGTCAGATTCTTAAAATGCTTTTCGGCGAAAGCATGAGAAGCTATTATCTGATAGCATGCAACACCCCGAAATACCTGAAGGGGACGTAAACAAAAGAATTAGCGTAGCCGGCGCTACACAAAACGCAGAAATAAAATATAAAGTCCTACCGATCCTACCGACTTCAGCAATGTCATTTACAAAATAGCCTCCAACACTACTCAACTAATTGGATGCAGTCAATCACAGTGCCATCCATTTTGTCACCAAAGCCCCATATACTACCCACCACTGCGACCTGTATGCTCTTGATGGCTGGTCCTCGATACACATTCGTCGCAAAACCCACTGGCTCTAGGTCATCTATAAGCCTTTGCTAGGTAAAGCTCTGCCTTCGCTCACTGGTCACCATAGCAACACCCAACCATAGCACGCGCTCCAGCAGGTATATTTCACTGGTCATCCCCAAAGCCAACACTTGCTTTGACCGCCTTTCCTTCCAGTTCTCTGCTGCCAATGACTGGAATGAATTGCAAAGAAAAGACACAAAAACACTGAAGTTGGAGACATATCTCCCTCACTAACTTTAAGCAACAGCTGTCAGAGCAGCTTACCGATTGCTGCAGCTGTACACAGCCCATCTGTAAATAGCCCATCCAACCAACTACCTACCTCATCCCCATATTTGTGTTTCTGCTCTTTTGCACACCAGTATTTCTGCTTGCACATCCTCAACTGCACATATCACTCCAGTGTAAATTGCTAAATTGTAATTACTTCACCACTATTGGCCTGTTTATTGCCTTACCTCCTTACTTCATTTGCACACACTGTATTCAGATGTTTCTATTGTTGACTGTATGTTTGTTTATCCCATTAGCTTTATCTTGGCCAGTCGCAGTTGTAAATGAGAACAACTGGCCTACCTGGTGAAATAAAGGTGAAATAAAATAAATTTAAAAATTGTATAATTTGCTGACTGGATCCTTTGGCAGTAGACTACCTTCAGACCAGTCAGTTCTTGCACGACAAGTGCATTATGCTTTGTTCAATAGCAATAAGAGGTTTGTTGACACAAAGGGTTTCCTAAATGTGTGCTTCCTGGACCAACCAAGAGCTTGGTGAGTGAAAGTATGTGCAATACATTTTGGGGGGTAAATACAGATTTCTCTGCTCTCCAATACATATAATTGACCTATTAACAGAGGATATTGAACCTTGTGTCACAGGAGTGGACATCAGATAAAATAAATAGTTCTTCACAGCTGGGAAATGAGACAGGTCCTTGTGTGGTGAGAGATTACTTGGAACTTTACATAGCAGAAATGTCAATATTACCTACATCAATCTCCAGGCAGAGAGAGAGCATGAAAGTTCAACGCTTTCAATGTGCCAAGAAAGTGCTGCCCACAAAACCTGGCTTGGAAAAGAGCTTAACTGGAAAGAACTGTGTTCATTGCTGGCAAATCAACAATAACACAATGAAAAGGCTCACAATGAATAACAGTTGATTGAGATTTTGGACAATAACAAGTACGAGCCTCATCTATAGTTGGTCCAGAAATTACCTGATCTAAAGATAGTGATGCAACTTTAGTCACAGTGTGGACTATCCATTCATAAGGCTACACAGCTGACTTGCAGATCTGATAAGTTTATCACTAAGAAGGCTAGGAGCATGGATGGGCAACTCCAGTCCTCAGGGGCTCAGTGGTTGTTACACTTTTCCCCCAAACCCTAGCAAACACATCTGATTAAACTAATTGCATTCTAAACTAAAGATCATTAGTTGATTTTTGGAGTCAGGGGTGTTAGCTGGGGCAAGAATGTGAAAGCAATCAGGCCACAAAGGACTGGAGTTGCACATCCCTGGGCTATAGTGTAAGCCATAACCAGCTTAAAAATCTAAAGATACCAAGCAATATGGGAGAGACCTAGGCCTACATGAGCCGTTTCCATTAACTTGTGCAGCAATTTTGTTGTTGACATTTAGAAGGTTTGCATAGAAATTGCAACAACTGCCTTTGTTTCTACTGAGCTGTCTTGTCATTACGGTCTGCTGTATTTGTCACGTCAACCCCCTCCCCCAAAAATTACAATGTTCACAAAAACCTTGAGTGCCAAATAAAAAATTAAGTGGTTGAACTGTTTCCATTATCCATTTCGGGAATTTGCGCATTAATAAATGTGACAGTCTGTATGCCTTCCCACCTACAGTATGTTTCATGTCTCAGGTAGCCCGCAAAGGCCAGCATGGATAGAATGCAAGAATTTACTCATCTTTGCCATATTCTAATAATTCTCATGTGCCAACGTATCGCCATGGTCTGTGCTATTGTGAAACTTGCACTCCTGTAGAGCTGAAATAATTGGATTGTAAAACTTGCATCCAGCCAACCAGAAAAGCAAGGCAAAACAATTCAAGCATTCTTGAAAGTCAAGACAATCCTTGTTCTCCAAATAAACATTTGTATAATTGAAGAAAAAATGTTTTTTGCAAGCAGTAGACATTTAGAATTAAAATGTTACTATAAAGCCTCACTACACGTGTGACATCACATGACCAGAGTACCTTAAATTATTCATTTATTCTGAAAAACTGTTTCCATCATCATTTCTTGCAATGAAGAAAGTTTGACTAGACAAATCCACCCGTTGAATGGATAAAAAAAATGTTGTTGATCTTTAGAACATTTCTTCAATAACTGCCGTTTCCATTACACGTCGCAATGTTTTTTTTTTGCGACATTGACCCAGGTTTATTCAACAAAAGCAATGGAAACCTGCCTAGTGAGCGGCAATAAGAGAAATACAAAAAAGCTGAGTTTAGCAATGTGATAGCCTCAGTCTGCAAGACCTAGGCTACAATAAAATGCAATTTGTAGGCCTATTTAGGGATTTGTAGCCTTCACTTACAGGGAAAACAAAACAACCTTGCAAAACAGTCAATATGAGGAAATAGGTGAATGCATAATTTCCTTCATGAGGCCATCTGTTGTTGGCTAATATTGAGGCCAACTGACAACACTATCTAAATGAAGACAACGGAATTCAAAGCTGAAAGGTCTTGATGAGGAAAAGCTGTCTCTCATGTGATGAACTGCTTACCAAACCAATGTGTTGGGAAGCAACAATGGCATCAATTTAATTTGGAAACTGTTCTTAACCACAGGAATTGGTCCAGACTTTTCCAAATGTTGAATGGCAACATATGGTAAACGTCAAGCACTCAAAATTGCTGTTTGAAAGATGCCGCAAACGGATCACTTTTTTCTCTGAAAGGTGAATTGACACTTGCAATGAAATTCAGACAAGACCTCTACTTTCACCTGACTGTTTGCATTGTCAATGTGTGTGTGAACAGTGATTTTTGGATTGCAAGTGGTCATTTGGTCGAGGTTGCTGAACCAATGTGCATAACATGTACACTTAGTGGAAGATCAAATCTAAGGATGCATCCACGAAGCTAACAATCTAGCCAACCATGGACCTCTTTGTGTTCTCAAATCCCTGTAAATCTGCATAAAAATATGATTTACCTTTATAATGCTGCTCCTGCGTGTTATTCCGGATTTGGAATCCAATCTGACAGAGGAGTTGAAGGCGGTTTCAAGCCCTGGGCTGTCATGTAACGTTTCTGATCCAACCATGTCTGCCGGTATCCCACAGTCCCCATTGAAGACCGATACTTCGCACTGCGTCTTCCCGTCTGTTTTATCACTGGGCAAAGCCACCGAATCCCCAGTATTCGATGGAGATGAGCCGTCGTTCTCTCCAAACTCCGCCATAGGCACTCCACGCACACAGACAGACCAAGCTTAGCTGTCAAGCTGCTATGTAGGTGTTTCACTTGCAACGCTGTTGTATTTATCCAATGTCCTGGCTTGCTAGCTAGCTACCTCGTTATAACAACTGCACAAAAACGTTCCGTATCATTTTCTTGGTCCATATTTGACTGGTATTTAATGTCGCATCTTCCATGGTTGTGCTCTGTAAAACAAAACATCAACAAGAGACATTGAATACCAATAGATTAAACTGTTCAATGCTCGACATTATCTAAAATTGTATGCAGACGATGTCTAATAATGTGACTTTGAATGGTAACGTTAGCTGACGAACGTTAATTACGTACAAACAGTTCAATTGCATTCAATGGCATTTTCAATTTGAAAAAGCTGTCGGTATAACATTGCAAAATTATTTCATAATGGATGCATTATCTAGCTACATCGTCTCATTTGAAATTATGTCTGGTAAGTCATTCGTAAATTAGTTTAACGTTAGTCAACAAGTTGGCCATATTTGCGTTCGTCCGGGATAGAAGTGGCTTGTTTGTTAGCTGCTGTGTTCTATATCTGGACTAGAGCTAATTTAGTTATAGCTAGCAAACTTAGTTATACGTCCTTAGTCATGTTACGTTAACTGACATTAGCCCACGTTTAATTAACTTGCCAATAGTTAGCTAACATTAACTAACCTGGCAAACTAACACTAATGTTACAAATGTTTTAACTAACCCTCTCGTATCTGTTCTACAGCCACACATGCCAACATAATTTCATGTTATCACACTTGCCTTGCTTGATAAAATATTGTCAAAAGAGAACGAAGTTCCATTCTGTTGTGCTATCCAGCTGCAACGACGAGACTACTGTTCAGTCCATGCATCACCACCAGTTGCTGTATTAGTTAGCTTGCAATGCAGCTAATGTTAGTTAGCAAGTAGTCACCGACTAAACCCAACTGTTAATAAATTTGCTATCTAAATATGTATCTAGCGAGCTACCCGTTAAGCAAAAGTCAAAAGGTGAACGAACTACTTGTAACAGGCAGCAACGACAACGAACCTTATGTCAATCAAACCTTGCTCATAGAAGAATATATGTCTTATTGAAATACATGAACACTGCTTTCATCGATCAAAACCAGTGCTTTATAATTACACTAGAAGACAGCCCGGGGCACAGTTTTGAAGCCACCGCGCCTACATCTTGGCACGCACCCAACACAGTAGAAAAAAATACATTTTGGAAGCTATAGAAATGCATTTATTAATGTCTAAACACTCCCCCCCACCCACGTGTATTCTATTACAAACACCTTAATGCATACTTTACAATTAAATTATGTGAGTTAAACATACGTTATATAATATATATATATATATTTAAAGTATAATTCTTGAAAGTACTCATGTTACTGTCCCCACGACAACAACAAAATACATATGCATGTAATTCTGTCCTTGATACATTTAACTGAAATACTGCAGAAATTCATTCATTCCTTTGGAGGACTCCTTCTTCTGTGGAGTGCCAATATGGCCGACCAGTGGCTTCAAAGAGTCTCTTTGGCCAATATCCAGAATATTCCATCCAGTGCATTCGGAAAGTATTCAAACCACGTCCCCTTTTCCATATTTTGTTAGGTTACAGCCTTATTCTAATATTTGTTTCCCTCAATCTACACACAGCACCCCTTAATGACCAAATTAAAACATGTTTGTAGAAATTTGTGGACATTTATTACAAATAACAAACAGAAATACCTTATTTACATAACTATTCAGACCCTTTGCTATGAGAAATTGAAATGAAATTGAGCTCAGTTGCATCCTGTTTCCATTGATCATCCTTGAGATGTTTCTACAACTTGATTGGAGTCCACCTGTGGTAAATTCAGTTGATTGGACATTATTTGGAAAGGCACACAACTGTCTATGTAAGGTCCACAATTGACCGTGCTTTTCAGAGCAAAAACCAAAACATGAGGACAAAGGAAATGGCCGTAGAGCTACGAGACAGGGTTGTGTCGAGGCACATATCTGGGGAAGGGTACCAAAAAATGTCTGCAGCTTTGAAGATCCCAAAGAACACAGTGGCCTCCATCATTCTTAAATGGAAGAAGTTTGGAACCAACAAGACTCTTCCTAGAGCTGGCCGCCCATCCAACTGAACACTCAGGGAGAAGGGCCTAGGTACGGGAGGTGATCAAGGACCCGATGGTCACTGACAGAGCTCAAGAGTTCCTCTGTGGAGATGAGAGAACCTTCCAGAAGGACAACCATCTCTGCAGCACTCCACCAATCAGGCCTTTATGATAGAGTGGCCAGACAGAAGCCCCTGCTCAGTAAAAGACACATGACAGCCCGCTATGAGTTTGCCAAAAATCCCCTAAAGGACACTCAGACCATGAGAAACAACATTGTCTGGTCTAATGAAACAAAGATGGAACTCTTTGGCCAGAATGCCAAGCATCATGTCTGGAGGAAACCTGGCACCATCCCTACGGTGAAGCATAGTGGTGGCAGCATCATGTTGGGGGGATGTTTTTCAGTGGGAGGGACTTGGAGACTAGTCCGGATCGAGGGAAAGATGAACAGAGCAAAGTACAGAGAGATCCTTGTTGAAAACCGGATCTAGAGCGCTCAAGGTTCACCTTCCAACAGGACAATGACCCTAAGCACACAGCCAAGACAATGCAGGAATGGCTTCCTGTCAAGTCTCTGAATGTCCTTGAGTGGCCTAGCCAGAGCCTGGACATGAATCCGATCAAACATCTCTCGAGAGACCTGAAAACGGCTGGTCCCCATCCAACCTGCCAGAGCTTGAGAGGATCTGCAGAGAATAATGGGAGAAAATCCCCAAATACAGGTGTGCCAAGTTTGTAGCGTCACACCCAAGATTTGAGGCTGCAATCGCTGCCAAAGGTGCTTTAACAAAGTACTGAGTAAAGGGTCTGAATACCTATGTAAATATGTTTTATAATATGTTTAAATATGTTTTACCTATGTAAAATATGTTTTTATTTTTAATACATTTTCAAAAATGTCAACCTATTTTTGGTTTGTCATTATTGTGTATTGTGTGTATATTGCTAAGGAAAAAACTTTAATCAATTTTTGAACAAGGCTGTAATGTAACAACATGTGGAAAAGTCAAGGTGTCTGAATACTTTCCGAATGCACTGTACGTCATTGATCAAAACACATGGTGAAACTGAAACATCACTAACATCACACTCACCACATTCTTTGGGCGAGATTGGAAACCCAAATTGGTTTACACGGACTGGCCTGGTTTAGATTTTATCTGTCGGAAAGATATCAGTTTGTCCTCTGACAAATCAACTGTAAATTTCAGTGTTCCTCAAGGTTCTGTTTTAGGACCACTATGGTTTTCACTATATATTTTACCTCTTGGTGATGTTATTCGGAAACATAATGTTAACTTTCACTGCTATGTGGATGACACACAGCTGTACATTTCGATGAAACATGGTGAAGCCCCAAAATTGCCCTCCCTGGAAGCCTGTGTTTCAGAAATATGGAATGGAAGTTGATGGCTGCAAATGTTCAACTTCTAAACTCGGAACAAAACAGAGATGCTTGTTCTAGGTACCAAGAAACAAACGGATCTTCTGTTGAATCTGACAATTAATCTTGATGGTTGTACAGTCGTGTCAAATAAAACTGTGAAGGACCTCGGCGTTACTCTGGACCCCGATCTCTCTTTTGACGAACATATCAAGACTGTTTCAAGGACAGCTTTTTTTCCATCTACGTAACATTGCAAAAATCAGAAACTTTCTGTCCAAAAATTATGCAGAAAAATGTATCCATGCTTTTGTCACTTCTAGGTTAGACTACTGCAATGCTCTACTATCCTCTACCCGGATAAAGCAATAAATAACCTCAGTTAGTGCCAAACATGGCTGCTAGAATCTTGACTAGAACCAAAATATTTGATCATATTACTCCAGTGCTAGCCTCTCTACACTGGCTTCCTGTTAAGGCAAGGGCTGATTTCAAGGTTTTACTGCTAACCTACAAAGCATTACATGGGCTTGCTCCTACCTATCTTTTCGATTTGGTCCTGCCATACGTCTATGCTACGGTCACAAGACACAGGCCTCCTTACTGTCCCTAGAATTTCTAAGCAAACAGCTGGAGGCAGGGCTTTCACTCAGTCTCAACCTTTAAGTCTTTATTGAAGACTCATCACTTCAGTAGCTCCTATGATTGAGTGTAGTTTGGCCCAGGAGTGTGAAGGTGAACGGAAAGGCACTGGAGCAACGAACCGCCCTAGCTGTCTCTGCCTGGAAGGTTCCCCTCTCTCCACAGGGATTCTCTGCCTCTAACCCTATTACAGGGACTGAGTGACTGGCTTACTGGTGCTCTTCCAATCCATCCCCAGGAGGGGTGCTTCACTAGAGTGGGTTGAGTCACTGATGTGATCTTCCTGGCCGGGTTGCCCCCCCCCCCCTTGGGTTGTGCTGTGGGAAAGATCTTTGTGCGCTATACTTCGGCCTTGTCCCAGGATGGTAAATTAGTGTTTGAAGATATCCCTCTAGCGGTGTAGGGGCTGTGGGTGGGGTTATATCCTTCCTGTTTGGCCCTGTCCGGGGGTATCGTCGGATGGGCCACAGAGTCTCCCGACCCCCCCCTGTCTCAGCCTCCAGTATTTATGCTGCAGTAGTTTGTGTCGGGGGGCTAGGGTCAGTCTGTTATATCTGGAGTATTTCGCCTGTCTTATCCTGTGTCCTGTGTGAATTTAAGTGGGGGCGACAGGGTATCCTAGGTGGTTAGAGCGTTGGACTAGTAACCGGAAGGTTGCAAGTTCAAATCCACGAGCTGACAAGGTACAAATCTGTCATTCTGCCCCTGAACAGGCAGCTAACCCACTGTTCCGAGGCCGTCATTGAAAATAAGAATTTGTTCTTAACTGACTTGCCTAGTTAAATAAAGGAAAATGTAAAAAAAAGTATTCTGTCTCTAATTTTCTCTTTCTTTCTCTCTCTCGGAGGACCTGAGCCCTCGGACCATATCTCAGGACTACCTGGCCTGATGACTTCTTGCTGTCCCCAGTCCACCTGGCCGTGCTGCTGCTCCAGTTTCAACTGTTCTGCCTGCTGCTATGGAACCCTGACCTGTTCAACGTGCGTGCTGTCCCAGACCTGTTGTTTTCAACTCTCTAGAGACAGAAGGAGTGGTAGAGATACTCTGAATGATCGGCTATGAAAAGCCAACTGACATTTACTCCTGAGGTGCTGACCTGTTGCACCCTCGACAACCACTGTGATTATTATTATTTCACCCTGTTGGTCATCTATGAACATTTGAACCTCTTGGCCATGTTCTGTTATAATCTCCACCCGGCACAGCCAGAAGAGGACTGGCCACCCCTCATAGCCTGATTCCTCTCTAGGTTTGTTCCTAGGTTCTGGGCTTTCTAGGGAGTTTTTCCTAGCCCCGTGCTTCTACACCTGCATTGCTTGCTGTTTGGGGTTTTAGGCTGGGTTTCTGTACAGCACTTTGTGACATCAGCTGATGTAAGAAGGGCTTTATAAATACATTTGATTTGATTTAATCAAAACACATGGTGAACCTGAAACATCACTAAGTAACAGCTCCATTGGCACACATTTAACCATACAAATCAATATAGGTTACGATCTAGGTTTTCTCTGCATCTCCTATCAATTATAAATCATCAAATATGTTGTAGAATGTTATACATTAAAAAGGAATGTTTGAATTATACAAGGAAAACCAGGGATGCTAGACATCTCAAGTGGGAATTTAAAAAACAATATATACTTAAATCATACTTCGTTAACATATTTTATGTATATTTAAATTGGATAAATATTAAATATTTATTGCATGTAATGTCAATTTTATTAGCGTTTAATATATTAACTAAATTTCAAATGATCTAAATTGGGAAACCTGTGCTTAAGTATATTCTTTGTATATTAGATAAAGAGCTTAACAAATATACTTTGAATACACCTTAAGTACATTTTATGTATACAGTATTTCTGACAATTAGAAATATACTAAAAAGGTATTTGAATTAGAATTCCTGTGTTTTCTTTACAAAACATTTTTTTACAATGTTTCAAGTATAGTTTTTCAATACACTTCTGCTTATTAATCACATAAGCTATATAAAGGTTACCTTGATTGACCATGGCAGCTTCTCAGATTTAAAAAAATATATATATTTAACTAGGTTAAGAACAAATTCTTATTTACAATGACGGTCTACCACGGCCAAACCCGGACGACACTGGGCCCATTGTGCGTCGCCCTATGGGACTCCCAATTACGCCCGGATGTGATACAGCCTGGAATTAAACCAGGGTCTGTAGTGACGCCTCTTGCACTGAGATGCAGTGCCCAAGACCACTGCGCCACTCAGGAGCCCTTATAAAGCAGTTGAACAGGAATTCAGAAAGTACTTCAAAACTAATTATTGGCACTTGCAAAAGTATTCATACCCCTTGGATTTATTCACATTTTGTTGTTACAAAGTGGGATTCAAATGGATTTAATTGTCAACATTTACATTTACATTTAAGTCATTTAGCAGACGCTCTTATCCAGAGCGACTTACAAATTGGTGAATTCACCTTCTGACATCCAGTGGAACAGCCACTTTACAATAGTGCATCTAAATCATTTAAGGGGGGTGAGAAGGATTACTTTATCCTATCCTAGGTATTCCTTGAAGAGGTGGGGTTTCAGGTGTCTCCGGAAGGTGGTGATTGACTCCGCTGTCCTGGCGTCGTGAGGGAGTTTGTTCCACCATTGGGGGGCCAGAGCAGCGAACAGTTTTGACTGGGCTGAGCGGGAACTGTACTTCCTCAGTGGTAGGGAGGCGAGCAGGCCAGAGGTCAACAATCTACTCAAAGTACTCTAATGTTAAAGTGCAAGATTTATCTTCTTTTTTTGAAAGATTGATTTAAATTAAATTACTAAAATATAGTCGTTGCATAAGTATTCAGCTCGCTGAGTTTATAGTATGTAATGACACTGTTGGCAGTGATTATAGCAGTGAGTCTTCTTGCTTAAGTCTCTAAGAACTTTACACACCTGGATTGTGCAATATTAGCCCTTTATTCTTTTCAGAATCCTTCAAGCTTTGTCATGATGTTGGTGCTCATGGCTAAACAGCCATTTTCAAATCTTGCCATAGATTTTTAAGCAGATTTAAGTCAAAACTGTAACTTGGCCACTAAGGAACATTCATTGTCTTCTTGGTAAGCAACTCCAGTGTAGATTTGGCCTTGTATTGTAGGTTCATGTTCTGCTGAAAGGTGAATTCCTCTCCCAGTGTCTATTGTAAAGCAGTCTGAAGCAGGTTTTCCTCTATGATTTTGGCTGTGCTTAGCTCCAACCCGTTTCTTTTTATCCGGGAAAAACTCCCCAGTATTTGCCGATATCAAGCATACCCACACCATGATGCAGTCACCACCGTGCTTGACAATCAGAAAGTTACTCAGTGATGTTTGTGTTGGATTTGCCCCAAATATAACGCTTTGCGTTTAGTGTTTTTGCAGTATTACTTTAGTGCCTGCATACAATGTATTTTTGGGAATATTCTGTATATTTGTATTAATATTTTCACTCTGTCATTTAAATAATTATTGTTTCACGACAATATCATTTTTTCCCATCACAGCCATTAAACTCAGTAAGTATTTTACAAATCACCTATGGCCTGATGGTAACATTAATGAAGAGTTTCATTCCTGTCCTGCAGCTCAGTTCAGAAGGATGACTGTATGTTTAATGTATCTGGGTGGTTTAATACATATTCCACAGCATAATTAATATCTTCACCATGCTTAAAGAGATATTCAATGTCTGGTTTGATATTGTTACCGATCTAGCAATCACTGCGCTTTTATGAGGCTCTTGAATGGCTCCCTGGTCTTTGTAGTTGAATCTGTGCTTGAAATTCAATACTTGACTGAGGGACCTTACATATGTGGTATGAGGAAGGGTTTGTCATAAAAAAATCATATCAACCCCTCCATGTAACATATTCTGTGATTTGTTAAGCCTGAACTAATTTATGCTTGCCTAAACAAAAAGGCTGAATGACTATTTTAGTTATCAAATTTGTATTCATCTTATTATTTATTTATCTTCCACTTTGACATTAGAGTATTTTGATAACACACATGACAATTAGAGTTTTAGGGAAGTTATAGGCCCCGGATTGAACATAATTACACACTCGCAAAGCCAACAAAAAACGAGGGCTGAGGGCCTTACGTTGAAAACTTCCCTTGCTTGGCTTATCATTTGGACCACTCGCCAAGATGGTGATGGGGATTATCAAGGGCATAAGGCGAGGATAAGTGGACGAGGGTGTGTCTTTTAAGTCAAATCAATGCTTCAATTTAAAAACAACCAAGTGTATTTTGAATTAATATACTAAAGTTACAATTCAAGCATTTCAAATTGAAGTACAGTTTTAATGAGTGTGTTTAAGTTTAAAGATAGTGAACATATAGTATACTAAAAGACTGAAAAACAATTAATTTCAACTATATTTTGAATAAGTGTATTGAAGGTTGACAATAGTATATTTATAGTATACTAAAAGCTTAAAAACAATTAATTTAAAGTACACTTTTAATAAAGGTGTAATGATAAGTGTAATGATATTATATTTATAGTATACTTAGGATATACAAGAGAAAAATCTCGTATTTGATGTATATTATTATAATCTTTTGTATATTTAAGTATACTTGTAATATATTAAAATATTGCACATTTTTCACATGGGATTTTAATCAGCAAATGTTAAGATCTTGGATTTAATTCAAGATGCTAGATTGTGTCAATCCAAATGATTTCCTGGGTAAAAAATATAGCATTTTACAGTCTGAAAAATGTCAATCTGAGACGTTATCAATATACTGTATTTATGTAAATTATCAACAGAAGACTATATGTTCCTTCAATAGCATAGCCTATAGAGTTATTGAAACAGATAACAGTATAATTCATTGTTTTGCTTGTAGCAGCTCTTATTCTCTTTAGCTATTTAAAAAGGATCCTTACAGTTTACATTCTAATATTTGAGTCAAAGTTAACCATGTATGAGTTTATGTGCAGGAGGGTATGCATTGCTGAAGTTTATGTAGCCTACACATGAGACATGACTATAAACGGTTAAATGTAACCTTTTTGCATCAATTTCCAGACCTTAAATATACTGCGGAATACCTTACCTCTATATCAGTGTGCCAGTTCAACCTTGTGTTGGACAACAGAGGCATCTGGTGGTGACACTGACTATCTGATAGTGACCTGTTACTGAGGCCTTTGGATCTATTTCCATCACCTCAGTTTCCCATTTAAAATCATAAGAACATGTTGCACTTTGGGAGTTGTAAAACCATTAACACAGAGTCCATGAATTAATCTTCATGATCGTTTAATGTGATTGAGGAAAATCATAAGGGTTATATAATTCTGTCACGTGAAAACATTTAATTTTGATAGAGAAAATTACGAGCAGCATTCCTTGCATTTCATCAAACATCAAATAATGCCCTGATTCAAGTTAAATGTTAAATGTGTTGAGGTATTACTGTCCTGTATAACCACATTACTGTGTAGTTTATTAGCAGAAATTTAAGTGTCAAAATGTTCACTGTTACAGTAACTGATGGAAATATTGCCTTCTCAAAATGTAGAAGATATTCTTATTCAACTTGCATGCAAATCAAATACGTATTTTTTGGGAGGTCAAATTGGTATGAAGACATTGAAATCAATGAAAGGAAACAAAATAAATGGCTCTGCTTCCAACTATCATTAGTTACTATAGGTTAGACACCCTATGTTACCCCCAGAATAAGAACAATGTTTTAAGGTTTTAACTGTACCTTAGACCTACAGTGATAATTAAGATATTATTAGTGACAGTTAGTATTTTTCAAATGAACTGACTTCACCAGAAGTACAGTAGACAGATCAACCAGGTGTATATGTTTGTTTTTTCTTCTCATAGACAAGGAAACAACAGAGGAATCATTCAAAGTTATCTTTCAGTGGACCATTTTGAAGAGGCCTGGTGGTTTCATGTTATTTTGGAGGTGCACAGGCAGAGGGCGGGACACCAGGCGTACACCAAAGAGTTGCTGCACCCGGCCTGCTTTTTCATGGCGGCACAGTTGGCATACTTGTTTATGTAAGGACAGGGATTGGCTGAAATGACACATAAGAAGAAACATTGGCAGTCGATTCATTGGATATTGACAGTTTACATTTGGTGATTATTGCACATTGAACCCGTGTGAACATGTTTTTAAAAGGCATCACTAACATTGCTGAGTCATATTGGTAAGATTTTAGACGGCAGGCATGTGTTTTCATCCTGTCTGGTACTTACTGCAAAGCTTATTTTCGCAGGAGTTGGGGCAGTCAGCACATGTAGCTCCTTCCTTGTATGGAGCCACTCCTTTGTAGTTTCCCCTGTTAACCAAAGTATTGAAATGATTCCTGGATGATGCCTGCCTTCCACTACCAGTTACAGTAAATAGGCTGAAATTGTACACGGGTGTTAGGTGCTTTTTGGGTGTGATTGATGCAACATACGCTCTGTAGTATTGGCATCCATAGAAGTAGACTGAGCCAGGACACAAGGCCACACCACAGCCAACCTTGTACGAACTGTTCCAAACCACCTATATGAAAGGAAACGCAGTTTAGTGTTATCAGAGTTTCATTGGCAAATAACCATAATGACACTTGTCGGTAACTACGCACCTCTTGGTCGCATTAACATATTTAGCAGATGTTATTGCAGGTGTAGCATAATGGTCCATAACAATATACAGTACCGGTATACAAAATGTTAAGAACGAAGAACACCTGCTCTTTCCATGACATAGACTGACCAGGTGAATCCAGGTGAAAGCTATGATCCCTTATTCAGGTCACTTGTTAAATCCACTTCAATCAGCGTAGATGAAGGGAAGGAGACCGGTTAAAGAAATATTTTTAAGCCCTGAGACAATTGAGACATGGATTGTGTATGTGTGCCATTCAGAGGGTGAATGGGAAAGTGTATTTGAATGGGCTATGGTAGTAGGTGCCAGATGCACCAGTTTGTGTGGGGGGGGGGGGCAACTCAATATTAGGAATGTTTGATGTTTGGTATACTCAGTGTATGTACAATACAATGACTGAAATTGCTACTCAAAGAAATGTCAATGAGTTAGTAGTCTATTTTGTAAGTATACTCCTTTGGTGTCAACAAGTATATGCAATTAAATATCCCTGAAAATGTATGTGACAGAATATGAACTGTAGTTTTGGTGTGTGTTTCCTATCTGACCCTAATTAGTGGTGGACATGTAAAATGTATAAAAATACAATATAGTCCATTGCGGGTCCTTTTGCACCTAAAGGTCCAGTGTTAAGACTGCATAGTGTTGTTGCTGTGCACTCTGTTTTGGGTGTGGTCGAATCTGTTCATAAGGTATGTTTATTTCTCTATCGGTGTGCTTAGGGTCGTTGTCCTGTTGGAAGGTGAACCTTTGCTCCAGTCTGAGGTCCTGAGCGCTCTGGAGCAGGCTTTCATCAAGGATCCCATTGTACTTTGCTCCGTTCATCTTTCCTCGATCCTGACTAGTCTCCCAGTCCCTGCCGCTGAAAAACATTATCACAGCATGATGCTGACACCACCACCATGCTTCACCGTATGGATGGTGCCAGTTTTCCTCCAGATGTGACGCTAGGCATTCAGGCCAAATAGTTCAATCTTGGTTTCATCAGACCAGAGAATCTTGTTTCTCATGGTCTGAGAGTCCTTTAGGTGCCTTTTGGCAAACTCATAGCGGGCTTTCATGTGTCTTTTTATTGAAGAGTGGCCTCTGTCTGGCCACTCTACCATAAAGGCCTTATTGGTGGAGTGCTGCAGAGATAGTTGTCCTTCTGGAAGGTTCTCCCATCTCCACAGAAGAACTCTGGAGCTCTGTCAGAGTGACCATCAGGTTCTTGGTCACCTCTCTGACCATGGCCCTTCTCCCCTGATTGCTCAGTTTGGCCGGGTGGAGAGATCTAGGAGGAGTCTTGGTGGTTCCGAACTTCTTCCATTTAAGAATGATGGAGGCCACTGTGTTCTTGGGGACCTGCAGACATTTTTTGGTACCCTTCCCCAGATCTGTGCCTTGACACAATCCTGTCTCGGGGCTCTCAGACAATTCCTTCGACCTGATGGCTTGGTTTTAGCTCTGACATGCACTGTCAACTGTGGGACAGAGTCTGGGCGCGAACCCAGAGTCTCTGATGGCACAGCTGGCACTGCAGTACAGTGCCCTTAACCACTGCGCCACCCGGGAGGCCCATCTCAAGGATGATCAATGAAAATTGAGCTCAGGTGCATCCTGTTTTCAAGTCTCATAGCAAAGGGTCTGAATACTTATTCAAATAAAGTATTTCTGTTTTTTTGTTTTTAATAAATGTGCAAAATAAAAAATAAAATAATACTGTTTTCGCTTAGTCATGATGAGGTATTGTGTGTGGAGGAAGTTGTTTTATTTAATCCCTTTTAGAATAAGGCTAACAAAATATGAAAAATGTCAAGGGGTCTGAATACTTTCTGAAAGCACTTCATGTCATAATGTATCTGCACATAAGATGAATGTTACCTGTGTGTAGTGGCCGATGGGTTTACCATTGATAGATCCATTGGGATAGGAGTAATCTCTGACCTCACTGTGCCAGGCTGTAACGACTTGAGTCCAATTCCTCGAAGCGGAGGACATGAACAGGTTCTCACCCATTTCGTAGTCTGTTCATAAGTAAAGCATGCATGGAAAAGTTTGCTACATACTGTCGGTGGGTAACAATGAAATCAAACTGGAACAGTTGACGAAAATGTATTTGAATGCAGGATATAAGATGTCAACAAATATAAGATACCAGGTAAGCGACCATAGTCACTGGTGATAAGAAATCATGACATTCCAAATATATTTGAGCTTAAGATTGTGCTCACATTGATACCATTGCAGCGAAAGTCTTGAGTTGCATGAATCAATCAAATATATTTGTCTTAGTTTGCTCTACAGCAGGGGACGAACAGGAGATGTCAAGGAGAGACAAAGGGAAAACGTACCGCCAAGCATGCGACTGCTGGGTGGGCCATGAGTCATGGAGCAGGTGTCAACCCAAGCCTGAGCACTGGCCGCTGCCTCCTCGCTCCAGTTCTGCAGATCAGATACAAAAAACTCTAGAATAATGCCATCCACAAGACTGACATCCACATACTAGTGTCCAAGGAGTATACCATAGGGCTGCTCTATGAATTACATATCAGGGATTATACTCTTTACGATGGATTTTGGGGGATACTATGTTTTGAAACATTGATTCTGAGGTTGTTACTGATGGAAAGTATATGAATCATGAAAGCGTACCATCTTGAGCATGTCTCTAGCAGTTGGCGTAACCGCTCTCCGGAAGGCGTTGTGCTGGTTAAGGATCTCAGCCTGAACTACTGTGCTGTCTGGGCACATTTCTACACACACACACACACACACACACACACACACACACACACACACACACACACACACACACACACACACACACACACACACACACACACACACACACACACACATATTATATTGTGGGATTATATGCACATTACTTACCCCACAGGTAAATTCTTCACTAAACCATAATACAAAGCAACTATTTACTCCTAATGTATTTTCCAACATCTTGCACGTGATGAATTAAACATTGTGTGTAATGACTAAATCCAGTTTAAAGAGTTTAGAATCATGTTGATAGAGGATAGTGAAAGTGCACACCGTTTGCAAAGTCTTCACGTTTTGCTGCATGAAATTGAAAGGGGGGGGGTGTTCTACAGTACAGATCTACTCAACCTACTCCACCTTTCTGAAGTAAAATGAAGTTATAGAAAATGTAAACACACTACATATGTCTTCACACCCCAGAGTTAATACTTGGTGGAGCAGCCATTACATATGTAAATCATTTAGAATAACATTCTACCGACTGTGCAGCATATGCCAATTATTTTTGTTAGAATTGCTCAAGCGCAGTAAATGGTTGGGTATCATTGATGGAAAGCATATTTAAACCTCTTTTCAAAGCAAATTTATGTCAGGACTGAGTCCAGACCACTCGGCAACACAACACCTTTTGGAAATCCAATGTCTTTGACATAAGGTTAGGTATAATTGTCTCACTGAAAAATACAACTCTATCCCAGGGTTTTCAGAAGACTGAGGAGGGTATTTTTTGGTCAATATTTACCTGGGCTTTGCGGCTTTCATATTTATTTTGAAATTGACAAACTCCCCAGTCCCTGCCGATGACAAGCTTTACCAAAACATGAATCTGCCACCATAATACTAACCCTGAGGTCGTTTTTTTTGTTCTTCAGGAAAATTATAACTATTTTAATGCCAAAGACACACCTGCATGGCTTTCCAAGAGGTGTTGACTTGTTCCTGAATGGTCCAGTCTCAATCCTGAATTAAATCTCCTTAAAAAGGTTTGAATATTGCTGTCCATCAATGATTCCCAGCCAAAATTACTGAGCTTTAGCAATTTTGACAAAACAATGAATACATGTTGCCCTAAGAGTTGTGCGAAGTTGGTCGAATCTTATTCAAAATGATTCAATGCTTTTAAGGGCTGCCAAAGGTGCTTCAACCAAGTATGAACTCTGGGATGTCAAGACATATGCAATCAAGACATTTTCATTTAGAATTGATTTGGAGAATGTTCTACAACTGTCTTTCACTTTTAAAATCTGGAGTCGGTCGTGTTGCTCTGTTGTGGAACATATGAAAATGAATCGCTTTTTAAATGTTATGGCAGCAAGGGGTGTGTAGACTTTCACTGGACACTGTGTTAGAATGTCCGCAAAGCATTGTACTTACGTGACTGTGGGCACAGCAGTAGGAGATGGCCCAAGGGAAAGAATGAAAAGCTTTCAGAGTCAGATCTTTCATAAATACTTTAACATGTAATTGGCCTCATATCTAATGTACTGTTCCATATTAAATATGTGGTTTTCTTTTCAGTAATTAGTAGGAGTACTTACCACATTGCACGCAGAGTACACATCATGCAGTGTCAGGATGCAAACCAATAACGCTAACATTGTGTCTGAAATCTGGGAGAGAGACACTGCACTTATCAAGAATAAGAATCCACATGATCAGAATGGAGTACCTTGCCTTAGTTGACCTGTTGTCAAAACCTTTGCACAACTGTATGAAAGTATCTATTGCATTTTTGTTACTGTATTTTAACACCAACTTTTGTCTTTTCTCACTAACATATTCACATTGATATCCATAAGCGAAAAATGTACTAAACAATGAAAATAGGCAATCCTTTGAGAATCAAGAGACTAGCCTTTGCATATCACGGAGACTGATGAATTCATATTTTAACTTGCATGTTCTCAAATAGTTAATGCTGCAAAGATCTGTAATTCTTGCAGAGCGAAGAGGCTTACCTGCTCATGGGTCTTCAAGAGGTTGAGTGGCGCTTGGTGCTGTTCTATTTCCTTTTATAGGGCCAACGCCGGGCTACATTCGTGACTGTGGTAGGCTCACCTTTTCTTTCACTACTAATGATGCAGAGGCTGTCAATATTACACAATAGATACAGAACAACAATGCATCCAGAAACCAGCATTGAGAAGCTGACAGGTAAATATGAATTTGTAAGCGCATGGGGTGTAGTTTCTCCACTTTGCAGCCCTCCACAAAGAAAGGAGAAGCGCTCTGTAAATACTAGTGTAAATAAAGGAACAATTATGGATGCGGTTGACTGCATATGAGTGGATGCATTTCTTTGTTTGGAATGATACACCAATTAGGGAGCTCACAATGGCAAATAGTCTTCCTTGAGTTTGTTCTAGCTTGCACTTTTGTCAGTAAGATTAATTAGCCTTTGAAGACTTTGCCTGTGGGTTCTGTCTAGCCAATGTGTCTGGGCCACAATAATGACTGTTTAGTGTGTATGACCAAATCCTGTTGTATAAATTCAGTTAACAAAGAAGGATTTATCCTTTATAACTATCTGCTCTGAGGTCAGAGGCATTTCTTTAAAAATGGAATGCATGACTTGTTGGCAACTGACATCATTTTGTACACCTTATCATGATGCAAGGTGACTTTGGGTGTTCAGAAAGGTCCCTAACAAATAAAGTGGATACCTAGTCAGTTGCACAACTGAATGCCTTCCGCATTGAAATCTGCATCAGAGAGGTGTGGGGGGCTGCCTTAATCAACATCCACGGCACCCAGGGAACAGTGGGTTAACTGCCTTGCTCAGGACGACAGATGTTTAGCTTATCAACTCGGGGACTTTCAGAAACCTTTCAGTTACTGGCCTAATGCTCCAACCACTAGGCTACTTGTTACTGGCCTAATGCTCCAACCACTAGGCTACCTGTTACTGGCCTAATGCTCCAACCACTAGGCTACCTGTTACTGGCCTAATGCTCTAACCACTAGGCTACCTGTTACTGGCCTAATGCTCTAACCACTAGGCTACCTGTTACTGGCCTAATGCTCCAACCACTAGGCTACCTGTTACTGGCCTAATGCTCTAACCACTAGGCTACCTGTTACTGGCCTAATGCTCCAACCACTAGGCTACCTACTGGCCTAATGTTAACCACTGGTTACTGGCCTAATGCTCTAACCACTAGGCTACCTGTTACTGGCCTAATGCTCTAACCACTAGGCTACCTGTCACCCTCAATAACATTATTTGATTATGCTTATGACTTGACTTTATATCAAGATCTCGTTAACTTTTATTAATAAACCAATAAATCACTGAATTGACTGTGTAACATTGCTAATAAACAAATGTCTGTCATAATCAAGGTGTAATTAGTTTTTTCCCTCTATCCCTAAAAGGCTGAAATACAGTATGTCTAGAGGGCACATAGAAAGTGGATAGGTACATTTATGAGAGTAGTATTTTTTAAATCTGCAACACACTTAAAATGCAATGAGAGAAAATGCTGAAACCAAACACCCAGGTCATGTCTTTCAATGACATATCACCATTACCATCATTCACCTGTCAAGAACGTTTGTGATGTTTGTATATTTAACTGGGTGTTGCTCTCTACATACTATACATTTTTGGGTGCAGCAAATACAATACAGGCTCTCTGACCTAAAAATACCAAATAAAGTACAAATGCAACATTCAACAATTACAAAGATTTTACTGAGTAACAGTTAATATAGGGAAATCAGTCAATTGAAAGAAATTCATTAGATCCTAGTCTATGGATTTCACATGACTGGGAATACAGATATGCATCTGTTGGTCATAGATTCCTTTTTTTTAAGTAGGGGCGTGGATCAGAACCAGTCAGTATCTGTTGTGACAACCATTTGCCTCATGTAGCACGGCATCTCCTTCGCATTGAGTTGATCAGGCTGTTGATTGTGGCCTGTGGAATGTTGTCCAACTCCTCTTCAATGGCTGTGCGAGGTTACTGGATATTGGCGGGTACTGGAACATGCTGTCCTATGTGTCGATTCAGAGCATCCCAAATATGCTCAAATGTTGACATGTCTGGTGAGTATGCAGGCCATGGAAGAACTGGGTCATTTTCAGCTTCTGGAAATTGTTATATTTTTGGTCCTGATGTGTTAAGACAGTTGAAATAAAATCACAATCCATTTTGAAAGTTATATTCTTCAAGACTCAATGGCTACACAGTATATTAATTGAAATGTCCTGAAATGGATGTACCAATCCCTGATTGACCCTTTTAAATAATGTTTACAGTTTTTTTTACAATTACTAACAAGCATTTACTTAAACGTAAGATACCTTTTCTAAAGTCTTAAAACAGCAACATCACACAATTAGCCAAATAGTACATTTTCTGCTCAAAACCACATTTGGTTCCTTAAACACTTACTTTATAGAACGTAGAGAAGAAAAAAATATTAAGTGACAGAATTGCTGCAGTAAAATCTTTATTAGCAACATGAAATTGCTGCCAGTGATCAATAACGAAACACAACATACGTGGCCTTTGGTTCCAAATGTGTAAAAATAAAACACAAAAATGCACAGTCCTGTTCTAATCTATATGATCTTCAGCATTTGGCCACATGTTCTCGTCCACATCACATCTTATGTCGTCTCTCGCTATGCAGCTTGGATAGAAATGCTTGGCATGCCTTATCCACCCCTGGCTGTCTTCAGCTAAGAAGTCTCTGCACCCAGCATCCATTACATCCAGGAGGGACATTTGGTCATGTGGCCGATGATCATCCACTTTCCACCTCCAGGCAATAAAAAAGGTGAGTAGGTGGGGAGGAAAGGGAAACCATTCTTGGATGGGCTGCAAACCAGTTTGTGATTGCATGTGAATGGTGGAATGCTACATTGCCTCATGCAATCACAAATGTTGTACTTTGTACTGCCCCCCTGATTCCTGCTTCAGTAGGAGAGAGATCGGTCCCTCTTTTTGTGTGTCTGACAGTTTGCCATTTATATACAAAGAATTTAAAACATGATAGTAATGGATCTTTCAGTAGTTTATAAAATGTTTATATCTCCATTGGAATGTCCAGACTAGGGCTTTTCCCCATCTGAAAGGAATCAATTGCCATCGATAATTCATTTTGTGTAATTAGACCTTCACAAGAATCCTGTTTTTTGTCACATAGTTTTTTTAAAGATTGCAAGAAGGATATAACTCAGGTTGGAGGAACTTGACGATAGAACATTTATTTACAACATTTTACTCCCTCATTCAAAATCTCCTTTGGTGAGAAGTATTTCTGTAGGTAGTTTTTTTGTTATGTTTATATATTGAAGGTTGAGGCAATTTTTGACGTTCTCCATCCAGTTTGTTCATTTTTTTTTAAAGAAAAGTGAAGCCTGATGTTTCTTGATTAAGGTCCTCAAACTTAATCCCTGACCCCCCCCCAACACACACAGTTGTATGACCTATAGATGATGAACATTCCTCAGACTGTACAGTTCCATTTGTCCAGTGTCTCTTGAATATTTGAGCCATGTGAAGCTGTACCTTCAGTAATAGACACTAGAAGGCATTCTCACTTATTAAAAGGATGAGGCAGCTACACTCTCCTCTGTATGTATTTGGACAGTGACGCGGAAATGTAAAATGTGGCTCTGCATTTTGGATTTTAGATCAAATGTTTCATGAGGCAACATAACAGGGTGTCACCTTCTTGTGGCTATTTTAATGCAAATCTGTTTTACAGTTTAGAAATGAAAGCACGTTATCTCGTCCCTGAAAACTTCTAAATAAATCCTGATAATGCCATGGTTTCCTTTTAGTGAATAATGGTCAGTGAGAAGGTTAGAGGCTAGAACAAAACATGCTAACCTCTTACATTTTTTAAATCTGCAAAACACTTAAAATGCAATGAGAGAATATGCTGAAACCAAACACCCACGTCACCTTTACCATCATTCACCTGTCAACAACACTTATGTTTGTATATTTAACTGGGTGTTCCTCTCTACACACTATACATTTTTGGTTGGCAGCAAATACAATGTATGCTGTCTGACCTAAAAATACTGAATAAAAGTATAAATGCAACAACTTCAGAGATGTTACTGAGGTACAGTTCATATAAGGAATTCAGTCAATAGAAATACATTCATTAGACCCTAATCCATGGATTTCACATGACTGGGAATACAGATATGCATCTATTGGTCATAGATTCCTTGAAAAGAAAGTAGGGGCGTGGATCAGAACCAGTCAGTATCTGTTGTGACATCCATTTGCCTCATGCAGCACGCCATCTCCTTTGCATTGAGTTGGTCAGGCTGTTGATTGTGGCCTGTCGATTGTTGTCCCACTCCTCTTCAATGGCTGTGCGAAGTTGCTGGATATTGGCGGGAACTAGAACACGCTGCCGTACGCATCGATCCAGAGCATCCCAAACATGCTCAATGGGTGACATGTCTGGTGAGTATGCAGGCCATGGAAGAACTGGGTCATTTTCAGATTCTGGAAAATGTTATATTTTTGGTCCTGATGTGGTAAGACAGTTGAAATAAAATCACATTCCATTTTGAAAGTTATATTCTTCAAGACTCAATGGCTACACAGTATATTAATTGAAATGTCCTAAAATGGATGTACCAATCTCTGATTGCCCCTTTTAAATAATGTTTACAGTTTTTTTACAATTACTAACAAGCATTTACTTAAACGTAAGATACTTTTTCTAAAGTCTTAAAACAGCAACATCACACAATTAGCCAAATAGTACATTTTCTGCTCAAAACCACATTTTGTTCCTTAAACACCAACTCGACATTTCAAAATACAAAAAAACTTTCTCTACGTACACTAACTCAATCAAAACACGGCAAACCCGACTCAATATCTAATCATTGTCAAAACACTTACACACGTTTTCTATCCAAAAGGAACATATAGGAAATCATAGCACAGCGACTTTCAAAAATACTAACAGTTGATGGCATTATAAAAACTGCATTACTTTTCATGTTTCAGTTCTACCTGCATACAATAGACAATACGAAATCCATAGTGTTTCATAATTCAGTTTCCTTTTACTGTAAACCACTACATTTTTTGGTTGAGTGTTGAATGTGTGCATTTTTGGCAACATACCATCTAAAAGTGAATGAGTCATCTTTACTTTATAGAACGTAGAGTAGAAAAAAATATTAAGTGACAGAATTGCTGCAGTAAAATCTTTATTAGCAACATGAAATTGCTGCCAGTGATCAATAACAAAACACAACATACGTGGCCTTTGGTTCCAAATGTGTAAAAATAAAACACAAAAATGCACAGTCCTGTTCTAATCTATATCATCTTCAGCATTTGGCCATATGTTCTCGTCCACATCACATCTTATGTTGTCTCTCGCTATGCAGCTTGGATAAAAATGCTTGGCATGCCTTATCCACCCCTGGCTGTCTTCAGCTAAGAAGTCTCTGCACCCAGCATCCATTACATCCAGGAGGGACATTTGGTCATGTGGCCGATGATCATCCACTTTCCACCTCCAGGCAATAAAAAAGGTGAGTAGGTGGGGAGGAAAGGGAAACCATTCTTGGATGGGCTGCAAACCAGTTTGTGATTGCATGTGAATGGTGGAATGCTACATTGCCTCATGCAATCACAAATGTTGTACTTTGTACTGCCCCCCTGATTCCTGCTTCAGTAGGAGAGAGATCGGTCCCTCTTTTTGTGTGTCTGACAGTTTGCCATTTATATACAAAGAATTTAAAACATGATAGTAATGGATCTTTCAGTAGTTTATAAAATGTTTATATCTCCATTGGAATGTCCAGGCTAGGGCTTTTCCCCATCTGAAAGAAATCAATTGCCATCGATAATTCATTTTGTGTAATTTGACCTTCACAAGAATCCTGTTTTTTGTCACATAGTTTTTTTAAAGATTGCAAGAAGGATATAACTCAGGTTGGAGGAACTTGACGATAGAACATTTATTTACAACATTTTACTCCCTCATTCAAAATCTCCTTTGGTGAGAAGTATTTCTGTAGGTAGTTTTTTTGTTATGTTTATATATTGAAGGTTGAGGCAATTTTTGACGTTCTCCATCCAGTTTGTTCATTTTTTTTAAAGAAAAGTGAAGCCTGATGTTTCTTGATTAAGGTCCTCAAACTTAATCCCTGACCCCCCCCCCCCCCCCCAACACACACAGTTGTATGACCTATAGATGATGAACATTCCTCAGACTGTACAGTTCCATTTGTCCAGTGTCTCTTGAATATTTGAGCCATGTGAAGCTGTACCTTCAGTAATAGACACTAGAGGGCATTCTCACTTATTAAAAGGATGAGGCAGCTACACTCTCCTCCGTATGTATTTGGACAGTGAAGCAGAAATGTAAAATGTGGCTCTGCATTTTGGATTTTAGATCAAATGTTTCATGAGGCAACAGAATAGGGTGTCACCTTCTTGTGGCTATTTTAATGCAAATCTGTTTTACAGTTTAGAAATGAAAGCACGTTATCTCGTCCCTGAAAACTTCTAAATAAATCCTGATAATGCCATGGTTTCCTTTTAGTGAATAATGGTCAGTGAGAAGGTTAGAGGCTAGAACAGAACATGCTAACCTCTTACATTTTTTAAATCTGCAAAACACTTAAAATGCAATGAGAGAATATGCTGAAACCAAACACCCACGTCACCTTTATCATCATTCACCTGTCAACAACACTTATGTTTGTATATTTAACTGGGTGTTCCTCTCTACACACTATACATTTTTGTTTGGCAGCAAATACAATGTATGCTGTCTGACCTAAAAATACTGAATAAAAGTATAAATGCAACAACTTCAGAGATTTTACTGAGGTACAGTTCATATAAGGAATTCAGTCAATTGAAATACATTCATTAGACCCTAATCCATGGATTTCACATGACTGGGAATACAGATATGCATCTATTGGTCATAGATTCCTTGAAAAGAAAGTAGGGGCGTGGATCAGAACCACTCAGTATCTGTTGTGACAACCATTTGCCTCATGCAGCACGCCATCTCCTTTGCATTGAGTTGGTCAGGCTGTTGATTGTGGCCTGTCGATTGTTGTCCCACTCCTCTTCAATGGCGGTGCGAAGTTGCTGGATATTGGCGGGAACTAGAACACGCTGCCGTACGCATCGATCCAGAGCATCCCAAACATGCTCAATGGGTGACATGTCTGGTGAGTATGCAGGCCATGGAAGAACTGGGTCATTTTCAGCTTCTGGAAATTGTTATATTTTTGGTCCTGATGTGTTAAGACAGTTTAAATAAAATCACAATCCATTTTGTAAGTTATATTCTTCAAGACTCAATGGCTATACAGTATATTAATTGAACTGTCCTAAAATGGATGCACCAATCCCCGATTGCCCTTTTAAAATAATATATTTCAACCCTGAACCCCCCCCCCACACACACACACACACACACACACACACACACACCACATACACACACATACACACACACTCAGTTGTATGACCTATAGATAATGAACAATCCTCAGACTGTACAGTTCCATTTGTCCAGTGTCTCTTGAATATTTGAGCCAAGTGAAGCTGTACCTTCAGTAATAAACACTAGAGGGCATTCTCACTTATTAAAAGGATGAGGCACATGTAGTTGGACAGTGAAGCAGACATTTTAAATGTGGCTCTGCATTTTGGATTTTAGATCAAATGTTTCATGAGGCAACAGAACAGGGTGTCACCTTTTTGTGGCTATTTTCATGCAAATCTTTTTTACAGTTTAGAAATGAAAGCACCTTATCTCGTTCCTAAACACTTCTAAATGAATCCTGATAATGCCATGGTTTCTTTTTAGTGTATAGTATAGTGGTTAGTGAGAAGGTTAGAGGCTAGAACAAAACATTCCAACCTCTCATATTGCAAATAATGTGAGTTTAGCATTGTATGTGTTTTTTTGCAGGGTTTTTTTGCAGGGTGCACATCTTTGTGCCTCTGTATCCTCACATAATTATTAACAATTCATTCATGATTACCCATGATCATGGCAGCATCCACAGTAATGTAGATGTGTTCAGAAATATCTTATATTCTTACTTACAATAAAAGTAACTCCAAAATGACAATACATTATTCACCATTCAGTTCTTTTGTGCAAAGTTTGACCCGAAATGCAACCAAAACAAACTGCAAATGTAAAGTCACAAGCTTGATGTAGTCATTGAGTGCAAGGATATGGGACCAAATAAATTTGGAGTATTTTAATACACTAATGGAATTTGTCCAAATACAGTACTTGGCATCAAATGAGGGGCGGGGGGATAGATGCATAAAGTGCTTTCATTTCTAAACGGGAAAACAGATATTTTCAAATGAGGCGACAGTACAGAAAAACAGTAGAAAAAAATATTAAGTGACAGAATTGCTGCAGTAAAATCTTTATTAGCAACATGAATAACAATAACAAAATACAACATACATGGCCTTTGGTTCCAAATGTGTAAAAATAAAACACAATTACAGTACAAAAGGCACAGAGAGGAAAAAAAACACAAAAATGCACAGTCCTGTTCCAATCTATATGATCTTCAGCATTTGGCCACATGTTCTCGTCCACATCACATCTTATGTCGTCTCTCGCTATGCAGCTTGGAAAGAAATGCTTGGCATGCCTTATCCACCACTGGCAGTCTTCAGCTAAGAAGTCTCTGCACCCAGCATCCATTACATCCAGGAGGGACATTTGGTCATTTTTATTTATTTTTATTTAGTTCACCTTTATTTAACCAGTTAGGCAAGTTGAGAACAAGTTCTCATTTACAATTGCGACCTGGCCAAGATAAAGCAAAGCAGTACGACACATACAACGACACAGAGTTACACATGGAGTAAAACAAACATACAGTCAATAATACAGTATAAACAAGGCTATATACGGTGTGAGCAAATGCGGTGAGATAAGGGAGGTAAAGGCAAAAAAAGGCCATGGTGGCAAAGTAAATACAATATAGCAAGTAAAACACTGGAATGGTAGATTTGCAATGGAAGAATGTGCTAAGTCGAAATAAAAATAATGGGGTGCAAAGGGGCAAAATAAATAAATACATTAAATGCGGTAGGGAAAGAGGTAGTTGTTTGGGCTAAAATTATAGGTGGGCAGCAGAGAACTGGAAGGAGAGGCGGCCAAAGAAAGAATTGGTTTTGAGGGTGACTAGAGAGATATACCTGCTGGAGCGTGTGCTACAGGTGGGAGATGCTATGGTGACCAGCGAGCTGAGCTAAAGGGGGACTTTACCGAGCAGGGTCTTGTAGATGACATGGAGCCAGTGGGTTTGGCGATGAGTATGAAGCGAGGGCCAGCCAACGAGAGCGTACAGGTTGCAATGGTGGGTAGTATATGGGGCTTTGGTGACAAAATGGATTGCACTGTGATAGACTGCATCCAATTTGTTGAGTAGGGTATTGGAGGCTATTTTGTAAATGACATCTCCAAAGTCGAGGATTGGTAGGATGGTCAGTTTTACAAGGGTATGTTTGGCAGCATGAGTGAAGGATGCTTTGTTGCGAAATAGGAAGCCAATTCTAGATTTAACTTTGGATTGGAGATGTTTGATATGGGTCTGGAAGGAGAGTTTACAGTCTAACCAGACACCTAAGTATTTGTAGTTGTCCACGTATTCCAAGTCAGAACCGTCCAGAATAGTTGTCACGAATCCCGCTTCCTGAGTCTGTGTCTGCCTGTGTTTCTGTCCTGGAGTGTGTTTCCGGTGTCCTGGAACGCACCCTGTCTGGTTGCCGGGCGAATTAGCTTGTTGAGAGATCGATGTTCACCCGCACCTGTATCCCATCAGTAATCTGCACACCTGTCCTGATCATCACCTCTCCCCTTCAAAAGCTTTGACCTGACATCCATTCCCTGCCGGATCGTTAGCCATGAACAGTATGTTGTGCCCACGAACCAGCCTCCAGTTTATAGAGTTTGTTTTGTTTTATTGTTTTGTACGACTTGCTTGCCTTTAACTTACCGCCGTTTGTTTTGTCTACAGCCATTCACCCGGAACCCATACCCCATCCCTGTCTGCTCGTCGCCAGTGTGTTGTTATCCATTAGATCTGCCTATCCACTCCCATCAACCCACCTCCGCTGCCCGCTCCTCCACCCGGAACTATCTACCTCCACGTTCTCATTGATGAATAAATACTCACCATCTTTATACTCACCTTGTCCTGGTCTGCTTCTGGGTCCAATTCTGGTAAACCCTGACAGTAGTGATGCTAGTCGGGCGGGAAGAAGCAGGCAGCAATCGGTTGAAGAGCATGCACTTAGTTTTACGAGCATTTAAAAGCAGTTGGAGGCCATGGAAGGAGTGTTGTATGGTGTTGAACCTCGTTTGGAGGTTTGTTAACACAGTGTCCAAAGAAGGGCCAGAAGTATACAGAATGGTGTCGTCTGCGTAGAGGTGGATCAGAGACTCACCAGCAGCAAGAGCGACCTCATTGATGTATACAGAGAATAGAGTCGGTCCAAGAATTGAACCCTGTGGCACCCCCATAGAGACTGCCAGAGGTCCGGACAGCAGACCCTCTGATTTGACACACTGAACTCTATCAGAGAAGTAGTTGGTGAACCAGGTGAGGCAATCATTTGAGAAACCAAAGCTGTCGGGTCTGCCGATGAGGATGTGGTGATTGACAGAGTCGAAAGCCTTGGCCAGATCAATGAATACGGCTGCACAGTAATGTTTCTTATCGATGGCGGTTAAGATATCGTTTAGGACCTTGAGCGTGGCTGAGGTGCACCCATGACCAGCTCTGAAACTAGATTGCATAGCAGAGAAGGTATGGTGAGATTCGAAATGGTTGGTAATCTGTTTGTTGACTTGGCTTTCGAAGACCTTAGAAAGGCATGGTAGGATAGATATAGGTCTGTAGCAGTTTGGGTCAAGAGTGTCCCCCCCCCTTTGAAGAGGGGGATGACCGCAGCTGCTTTCCAATCTTTGGGAATCCCAGACAACACAAAAGAGAGGTTAAACAGGCTAGTAATAGGGGTGGCAACAATTTCGGCAGACAATTTTAGAAAGAAAGGGTCCAGATAGTCTAGCCCGGCTGATTTGTAGGGGTCCAGATTTTGCAGCTCTTTCAGAACATCGGCTGAACGGATTTGGGAGAAGGAGAAATGGGGAAGGCTTGGGCGAGTTGCTGTGGGGGGTGCAGTGTTGGTGACCGGGGTAGGAGTAGCCAGGTGGAAAGCATGGCCAGCCATAGAAAAATGCTTGTTGAAATTCTCAATTATGGTGGATTTATCAGTGGTGACAGTGTTTCCTATCTTCAGTGCATTGGGCAGCTGGGAGGAGGTGTTCTTATTCTCCATGGACTTTACAGTGTCCCAGAACATTTTTGAGTTAGTGTTGCAGGAAGCAAATTTCTGCTTGAAAAAGCTAGCCTTGGCTTTTCTAACTGCCTGTGTATAATGGTTTCTAGCTTCCCTGAACAGCTGCATATCACGGGGGCTGTTCGATGCTAATGCAGAACGCCATAGGATGTTTTTGTGTTGGTTAAGGGCAGTCAGGTCTGGGGAGAACCAAGGGCTACATCTGTTTCTTGTTCTAAATTTCTTGAATGGGGCATGTTTATTTAAGATGGTTAGGAAGGCATTTAAAAAAAATATCCAGGCATCCTCTACTGACGGGATGAGATCAATATCCTTCCAGGATACCCCGGCCAGGTCGATTAGAAAGGCCTGCTCGCTGAAGTGTTTCAGGGAGCGTTTGACAGTGATGAGTGGAGGTCGTTTGACCGCTGACCCATTACGGATGCAGGCAATGAGGCAGTGATTGCTGAGATCTTGGTTGAAGACAGCAGAGGTGTATTTAGAGGGCAAGTTGGTTAGGATGATATCTATGAGGGTGCCCGTGTTTAAGGCTTTTGGGAGGTACCTGGTAGGTTCATTGATAA